>NW_026967737.1:0-188852 GCF_028390025.1 Pseudophryne corroboree
TGCCCCACAGAGGCCCTAGGCTACGGAGCAAGTAATAGTCCAGATTGTACAGACTATGGGGCAATGCTGAATGAGCGTCACAATCCCCTAGCTAAAATACACAGTATGCATATTATGGTACACCGGACTCGATGACATACTGTAGCACACTGGCAAAATGGCCGCCGCCCCTGAACCCTTGTGCAGGTTATGGGGCAATGCTGAAGGAGCGTCACAATCCCCTAGCCAAAATACACAGGGGAGGGATAAGCTACTGTAGGATTGCATACAGTATTACGGTACACCGGACTCAATCGCATAGCACACTGTCAAAACGACCACTACCCATGAACCCCCACCTCCTGAACCCCCACCTCGTGGCAGGCAGCAGTTGGGTATGGAATGAGAAATGGCATAAGCTGTGCAGGCTACGGGGCGATGCTGAAGGAGCGTCACAATCCCCTAGCCAAAATACACAGAGATACTGTAAGCGAGGTCTATGCACATTACAGTACTGTACAGTACGTTACACCGGGCTCGGTCGCATAGCAAACTGACAAAACACAAGTTTTACAGTACATACAGTAAAGCAGGCCAAAGCTGCAGGAGAGTTTCTACTGTAAAGGTTCTATGCACCGTACGGTAATGTACACATACCTGTACAATTCTATAGCAGGGCAGACTCAATTGAAATGGCTACCGCCTGTGACTCCTACAGTAGCTCCTAGGAGGCACTCAGCTATGGAGCAAATAACAGCACAGATTTTGCAGGCTACGGGGCAATGCTGAAGGAGCGTCACAATCCCCTAGCTACAATACACAGGGGTGATAGAGATAATCGAGTGGCTGGAGGGGGGTCCCCTTGATTTAAGGGGCCCCCACTCCTCCAGGGTACTCCGGCCAGGTGTGACTAGTTGAGTATTTAATTCCATGGCCGCAGGGACCTGTATAAAAGTCTCCCCCGGCTGTGCATTATCTGTCCAGCTAGTGGAGCCCAGTGCTGATTCAAAAAATATGGGGAACCCCTACGCTTTTTTTGTCCCCCTTATTTTTTGCACCAGGACCAGGCGCAGAGCCCGGTGCTGGTTCTAAAAAGATGGGGGATCCCATGTCCATTTTTTCCGTATTCCTTCCGGAATTCGACTGCAATTGCATATACAGTACTGTACCCCTTAATGTCACTGCTTACAGTATACAGTATTTAGACATGAGCTTGTGTACAGTATCTGTCATGAGGTGCTTTTTTCACTGACACTATAACTTTTTTCTATTGTGATATACTGTACAGAGGCGGCAAACTAGCCAAACGGGAATAATCAGCTTCTGCAGAATAAAATGAGATGCTACAGTACATGCCTATATTCTGTGAGTGACTGCGGCTCTATGAAATTAAATCAGAAAATTTAAATATGAAATGCATTACTAATGTGTGGCATTACTGTACTGTATGTGTATAAGGTGTACTACAATATTTTCTGGTGTAACATAAGGAAAGGGCACTACTGCATGGTCTAATGCAGTGGTTCTCAAACTTGGTCCTCAGGACCCCACACAGTGCATGTTTTGCAGGTAAACCAGCAAGTGCACAGATGTATTCATTACTAACTGACACATTTTAGAAGGTCCATACAGTAGGTGGAGCTAATTTTTTCACTTGTGATTCTGTGAGACCTGCAAAACCTGCACTGTGTGGGGTCCTGAGGACTGAGTTTGAGAACCTGTGGTCTAATGTAAATAAAGATGAATGTGGTGGGGTGTAATGTGAATAAGGGGCATTACTGTTAGGAGTAATGTGGTACTATGATATGATGTCATGAGAATAAGAGACACCACTGCATGATATAATGTGAATAAAGTTGCAGTACTGTGTTGTGTCATTTCATCTTCGGGTATTATTGTGTTACCATGCCCCTTCCCAGCAAGAACATACTGTACACTGTTTTGGGCTGGCACTAAATGTGCACATTGTTCTTATTTAGATTATAGGGGGTAGGAGCGCCAAAATGGGTGATGGTGCTGGGAAAGGGGTGCAGGGTTAGAGGCGGAACTACGTAGCATCTGTGCAAGAGGGCATCAGCCAAAATCTAGCCTAGGGCATCATGTTGGTCAGGTTTGGCTCTGATAATACTGTATACTGTACTCTTACTGTACTTTGCATTCAATACAGATACTGTTTGCACACAGGTTTTACATGAATCATTGGCAATGCTGCAGGAGTGTCTCATTAGGCAATCTAAAATATACCACGACTATGGGTGGGGATACAGTAGGGAAGTTCTGTCACCATAAGCTGTCTGCTGTGTATAGCATATTTCCATCTGAGATGCATTTGTGTGTTTGTAATAAGAAAAAAACATTTTACTGTACATTTAGTGGATACAGTATTTCTCCCCCATAATGACGTACTGTATCATACTGTACAGGTACCCTCATGTACTGTACCGTACCATACTGTAAAATTGAATATTTATTGGAAAAACATCAATATTAATGTAAAAATAAAGTATTACAACATCCGATTCCATGTACTGCACTGATCAAAATGTACAGTACTCTTATTCAGGACTTATAAAACTGAAAATAACTGTTCATACAGTACACATCAATAACATTACTACTGTATAATATTCTACATTAGTTTATGCAATAATCAGACAAAGGCAATTTTATCATTTTTTTTAATAATGCACCAATTTAAAATTTTAAACAGAAAATACAGAACTACATATTTGTGGCTTGACCATTTCTTTCAACTACAACAGGTAATACTTTATACAGGTGATTTATATAATTATTACAATGTTCAGGTGTGAGTACTTCTAGCCAAAATTTCTTTATCCCATCCACCAGTTGCTGTTTTGTTGTTGGCTTTGCAACACTCCTAACGTACCTCTTCAATTGAGCCCACACTAATTCGATTGAGTTCATGTCTGGTGATCTAATTAAAAAAAAAAAAAAGCGTATAGAAAAAATTAATTACAGTACATTACAGTAAATAGAGAAAATTAAACATACAATATTGTACTGTTTATTAAACAAAAATTTTTTTTACAGTACTAGAGTGCTATCCAAAATTTTACTTGTACACTGTTGAAAGAATACTCACTCTGGTGGTGTGCGTTCCCAATTCATACCTTTCTCTTCCATAAATTTGGCTGAGGCGGAGTGTTTAGGATCATTGTCTTGGAATATCCTATGGTGAGTTGGGTAATATTTATTCACAAATGGCACCATACATTTCTCTACTATTGTTTCTTGGAAATATTTCTTATCCATGATTCCTACAGAAATCAAAAAATGTTGTTCATTAATAAGCAACTCCTTTTATTGTGCAGTTACACGTACTCTACAGTACAACATGTATTTTTACAGAACACAGGCACAGAATAAAGTATAGTACTGTACTGTACCTTCGAAAAATAATAGGGGACCAGCTCCTAATCGTGATATGCCTCCCCATACATGGATTTTCAATGGATGCTTTGGGCGTGGTTTTAAAGAGATATGGTTACGTTTCCTGAATGACATTCTGGAGAACCGCTCAAGGGTAACAGACGATTCATCTGTGAAAATGACATCATCAAATGTTTCACCACTCTCAATCCATCGCCGTGCCTGTTCCACTCTCTTTTCTTTATTCACATCTCTTATCATTGGAGATATCCTGTGAAGAGCCAAAAATAATGAAATCAGATACAGTTATGAAATTACAGATTTACAGATTACTGTATATACAGTAGACTGTATGTGCAGTATACTGTATTATATACCTACTGTATACATTAAACTGTACATACAGTACATTAAGTTACATACAGAGTAATATATATATACATACTGTACATACACACAAACACACACACACAGTATACAGTATGTAATCATCACAATAAGCCGGCAATGCTTCATTGCTGTCTCTGAGTGCCTATACAGTAGGTATCTCTTTTGGGATAGAATACTGTATATACAGTATATACACACACACATACTGTATATAGTATAAAGTACACACTCTGTATAATGATTTATGGCATTATTATATCACGTATCAAGGGATTATTAACAGTGCATTTACTGTATGGTTTATACTGCTTTCAGTATTTTACCTTGTTGCGCCAAAGGTCCATCCCATTTTCCGTCGCATCCTTCTGATGCTGGTGGCCGATATGTCCAGGTCATACTTGGAATGGAGAATTCGTTTTATTTGCAGAGCAGTACGCTCATCATCCTCACGAGTTAGTTCCTCCACAATTTGTTGCACTCTCCTACAGTACAATACAGTATGAAAAATATGAATTCATGAACAGCACAATCACAGTTACAATTGATGAAGTTTTTATTTTATTTCAAAAAAATTGTTTATGGTATAAAGCAAGTCATTTAAACATTACAGTAGTGTACAGTACGTACCATGTGCATTTTGTAGGAAATACAAATCTGGGCGTTGTTCTCTCGAATGCATGATAGCGCACCGTTTCTAAAGTGACTATAATGCCACTTTCCTTGAGCCATGCATGGATCTCTTTGATGGTTTTATTTTCTTTTTTCATGTTGGCGATTATCTTGCTCATCGTTTTGTTGATAGTTACTGGCATGTTGTCCAACTATAATTCCTGTATGGAGAGAAAACATTTGTGAATACTGTAGTCTAAAATTTACACATCTGAAAATGCATAAGAGTTTTATGATAGAAGTTAATACTGTACATGTTTACTATCCAGTACCTGATGTTCAAATTTAAGTATTGTATACTGTACAGTACTGAAAATACAACTTCAGTGTTATGGACTGCAATTAGTTTCCTGTATGAAACAGATACAGTACAGTAACTAACCCTCCTTGGAAGTGCATGGGCCCTGTGAGACTTACAGTAGTGTACAGCATAAGGGTCGACTGACATGATGTACAAGCATTACATACAGTACATGTCAGTACTGTATGTAAATTCTTCAATTATTGCCTAACAACAATGCTGCTTACTGTATATTAAATACTGTAGGCCTAGAAATGTGCATCTCAATATAGTAGTTAAAAACACAGGGGCCTATGTGGATAAGCGAGTTCTATGCACACAAAAAATGGCCACCGACCGTGAACCCCCAGCACGTGGCAGCGCTCGGATATGTAGTGAGATACAGTATGGCATACATTTCACAGTTCAGGGGGCAATGCTGAAGGAGCGTCACAATCCCCTAGCTCAATTACATTGGGATAAGCGAGGTCTACTGTATGCACATTACGGTATACCGAGCTGGATCGCTTAGCAACCTGACAAAATGGCCGCCGACCGTGAACTCCCAGCACGTGACAGCGCTCGGATATGTAGTGAGATACAGTATGGCATACATTTCACAGTTCAGGGGGCAATGCTGAAGGAGCGTCACAATCCCCTAGCTCAATTACATTGGGATAAGCGAGGTCTACTGTATGCACATTACGGTATACCGAGCTGGATCGCTTAGCAACCTGACAAAATGGCCGCCGACCGTGAACTCCCAGCACGTGGCAGCGCTCGGATATGTAGTGAGATACAATATGGCAGACATTTCACAGTTCAGGGGGCAATGCTGAAGGAGCGTCACAATCCCCTAGCTCAATTACATTGGGATAAGCGAGGTCTATGCACATTACGGTATACCGAGCTGGATCGCTTAGCAACCTGACAACATGGCCGCCGACCGTGAACTCCCAGCACGTGGCAGCGCTCGGATATGTAGTGAGAGATGGTATACATTTTAAAATACACCGGGATAAGTTGTACAGGCCATGGAGCAATGCACAGGGACATTCATCATTTACGTACAGTATATAAATAATTGTAAACCGTAAATGAAAGAATTACCGGTCAAATACTGTATGACGAAACTGTGTCAATGAGCTGGAACAGTATGGCCTGTGAAGAAGTTATCGAAGGCAGAAACGGAGAGCAAATTATCAGGAGATTTCTGAAAGGTCGGAGAAGATCCACACAGCAAGTCTGCCTACGAGGAAACAGCTTTGCAAAGTGGGTAGCGGGGCGGTGACTGAGACGCTCTTTTATTCACATTCACACAAAAGGAATTCTTACCGCTGTGATTGGTGCCAATATAGGCGCATTCATCCTTACACCAATCACAGAGCATACTGTACAGGTACTTTTGAATGTGAATAAAAGAGCGTCTCAGTCACCGCCCGCTACCCACTTTGCAAATCTGTTTCCTCGTAGGCAGACTTGCTGTGTGGATCTTCTCCGACCTTTCAGAAATCTCCTGATAATTTGCTCTCCGTTTCTGCCTTCGATAACTTCTTCACAGGCCATACTGTTCCAGCTCATTGACACAGTTTCGTCCTGTGCAATGCACAAACGCTGAAGATCTACAGTACTGTTTTGCTTAGTTGGTAGCGCCAGAATACACTCATTTCATTTCATTCACGCTGTTTGGGTGCATTTAGCGTAAAGAATCGCTCCTGCAGATGTACTTTGATTTATGTGAAACCTGTGTGCATCCTTCCATTGACTGTCTTACAATGGAAATAAAATAATACAGTGCATTATTACAGAAAAAAAAAAAAAAAAAAAGAAAGAAAGCACATCATGTCTCGAACCCTGGACCCCCAGCGAGGGAGGTGGGAGCCTTCACCCCTAGCCCACGACGCCTCATGAGAGATTTCTAATTTCATGTGTGAAAGTACTGCAAACAGCGCCCGGCCCTCGCCCCATTGCTGTTGGTTTATGCCTTAGAGGACTCGGACGCTCGCATTTGTAAAGCACGGTGTTTTCCTCCGCCTCCTGCTAGCCTGTTGCCCTTCCCCCATGGGAGCCTGCACAGATCATGCAGTAGACAGGGAGGGAATGCAGGTCATGTGCAATACACAAACGCCCACTGTAGTACTATTTTGCTCACTTACAGTACCGTACTGTACTGTAGGTTGCATTTAGCGTAAAGAATCGCTCCTGCAGATGTACTTTGATTTATGTGAAACCTGTGTGCATCCTTCCATTGGATGTACTGTATTGGAGAGAAAAAAAAAAATGTTAAAGTGAATGTCACGGGAACACATTAAAAATAAGGTTGGCACTTCCTTCCCATTGGTGTTGGTTTACAGTATGCCGTAGTGTACTCGGACGCTCATGTAATTGCATTTCAAAGGCACAGTATTTTCCATCGTCTCCCCCCTACCCCCATCGCCCTTCCCCCCTGGGGGCCTGCACAGGGAGGAAATTCAGGTCCTGTGCAATGCACAAACGCTGAAGATCTACAGTACTGTTTTGCTTAGTTGGTAGCGCCAGAATACACTCATTTCATTCACGCTGTTTGGGTGCATTTAGCGTAAAGAATCGCTCCTGCAGATGTACTTTGATTTATGTGAAACCTGTGTGCATCCTTCCATTGACTGTCTTACAATGGAAATAAAATAATACAGTGCATTATTACAGAAAAAAAAAAAAAAAAAAAGAAAGAAAGCACATCATGTCTCGAACCCTGGACCCCCAGCGAGGGAGGTGGGAGCCTTCACCCCTAGCCCACGACGCCTCATGAGAGATTTCTAATTTCATGTGTGAAAGTACTGCAAACAGCGCCCGGCCCTCGCCCCATTGCTGTTGGTTTATGCCTTAGAGGACTCGGACGCTCGCATTTGTAAAGCACGGTGTTTTCCTCCGCCTCCTGCTAGTCCTCCATTCCCATTTTGCATTAGCGAACTCAGACGCTCATACAGTATATTTCATATTTTAAAAAGCACGGTGTTTATACATTGTACTGTACATTATTCCTTTTACACAATTACAATTACTGTAGTTGCGTCTCCATACACATACAGTACTGTACTCCATACTTTTTCCACCGCTTCCCGTTACGCCTACAGTATTGCCAGAGCTGTAGATCAATCCGCCGCTATACTGTACGATCGAAAGTACTGGATTAGTGGAGCATTAGCCACACAGTGGTGGAGATGTGTAATGCATGATGAGTATCTAGATCGTCTCAACGCGCCTGCCTGTGATTAAACTCAGCTATCGCCTTAGCGTGGCTAAACGCCCGTCTCGGCGGAGAAACAGTCAAGATAAAGTTGGCTACATCTGTACCTAAAAATTAAAGCAGAAATTGGGACACTTTTGAAATTTTCATTTTTTACCAAAATCGACAGGTCCGGGGCTTAGGGAATTTCTCATATGCCACAAAACGGTTGAAGCTCCTGTTCAAAAATTATGCTCTGAAATCAACTTCTGTCTCCTTAGTGATACATTTTGGGATAGTACCTAAACCTTAAAGCAGAAATTGGGGCACTTTTGAAATTTTTATTTTTGACCAAAATCGACAGGTCCGGGGCTTAGGGAATTTCTCATATGCCACAAAACGGTTGAAGCTACTGTTCAAAAATTATGCTCTGAAATCAACTTCTGTCACCTTAGTGATACATTTTGGGATAGTACCTAAACCTTAAAGCAGAAATTGGGGCACTTTTGAAATTTTCATTTTTGACCAAAATCGAAAGGTCCGGGGCTTAGGGAATTTCTCATATGCCACAAAACGGTTGAAGCTCCTGTTCAAAAATTATGCTCTGAAATCAACTTCTGTCACCTTAGTGATACATTTTGGGATAGTACCTAAACTTTAAAGCAGAAATTGGGGCACTTTTGAAATTTTCATTTTTGACCAAAATCGACAGGTCCGGGGCTTAGGGAATTTCTCATATGCCACAAAACGGTTGAAGCTACTGTTCAAAACTTATGCTCCGAAATCAACTTCTGTCACCTTAGTGATACATTATGGGATAGTACCTAAAGTTTAAATCAAAAATTGGGGCACTTTTAAAATTTTCATTTTAGACCAAAATCTATAGGTCCGGGCTTAGGGAATTTCTCATATGCCACAAAACGGTTGAAGCTACTGTTCAAAAATGATGCTCCGAAATCAACTTCTGTCACCTTAGTGATACATTTTGGGATAGTACCTAAACTTTAAAGCAGAAATTGGGGCACTTTTGAAATTTTCATTTTTGACCAAAATCGACAGGTCCGGGGCTTAGGGAATTTCTCATATGCCACAAAGTGGTTGAAGCTCCTGTTCAAAAATTATGCTCCATAATCAACTTCTGTCTCCTTAGTGATACATTTTGGGATAGTACCTAAAAATTAAAGCAGAAATTGGGACACTTTTGAAATTTTCATTTTTTACCAAAATCGACAGGTCCGGGGCTTAGGGAATTTCTCATATGCCACAAAACGGTTGAAGCTCCTGTTCAAAAATTATGCTCTGAAATCAACTTCTGTCTCCTTAGTGATACATTTTGGGATAGTACCTAAACCTTAAAGCAGAAATTGGGGCACTTTTGAAATTTTTATTTTTGACCAAAATCGACAGGTCCGGGGCTTAGGGAATTTCTCATATGCCACAAAACGGTTGAAGCTACTGTTCAAAAATGATGCTCTGAAATCAACTTCTGTCACCTTAGTGATACATTTTGGGATAGTACCTAAACCTTAAAGCAGAAATTGGGGCACTTTTGAAATTTTCATTTTTGACCAAAATCGAAAGGTCCGGGGCTTAGGGAATTTCTCATATGCCACAAAACGGTTGAAGCTCCTGTTCAAAAATTATGCTCTGAAATCAACTTCTGTCACCTTAGTGATACATTTTGGGATAGTACCTAAACCTTAAAGCAGAAATTGGGGCACTTTTGAAATTTTCATTTTTGACCAAAATCGACAGGTCCGGGGCTTAGGGAATTTCTCATATGCCACAAAACGGTTGAAGCTCCTGTTCAAAAATTATGCTTCGAAATCAACTTCTGTCACCTTAGTGATATATTTTGGGATAGTTCCTAAACTTTAAAGCAGAAATTGGGGCACTTTTGAAATTTTCATTTTTGACCAAAATCGACAGGTCCGGGGCTTAGGGAATTTCTCATATGCCACAAAACGGTTGAAGCTACTGTTCAAAAATTATGCTCCGAAATCAACTTCTGTCACCTTAGTGATACATTTTGGGATAGTTCCTAAACTTTAAAGCATAAATTGGGGCACTTTTGAAATTTTAATTTTTGACCAAAATCGACAGGTCCGGGGCTTAGGGAATTTCTCATATGCCACAAAACGGTTGAAGCTACTGTTCAAAAATTATGCTCCGAAATCAACTTCTGTCACCTTAGTGATACATTTTGGGATAGTACCTAAACTTTAAAGCAGAAATTGGGGTACTTTTGAAATTTTCATTTTTGACCAAAATCGACAGGTCCGGGGCTTAGGGAATTTCTCATATGCCACAAAACGGTTGAAGCTACTGTTCAAAAATTATGCTCCGAAATCAACTTCTGTCACCTTAGTGATACATTTTGGGATAGTACCTAAAAATTAAAGCAGAAATTGGGGCACTACTGAAATTTTCATTTTTGACCAAAATCGACAGGTCCGGGGCTTAGGGAATTTCTCATATGCCACAAAACGGTTGAAGCTCCTGTTCAAAAATTATGCTTCGAAATCAACTTCTGTCACCTTAGTGATATATTTTGGGATAGTTCCTAAACTTTAAAGCAGAAATTGGGGCACTTTTGAAATTTTCATTTTTGACCAAAATCGACAGGTCCGGGGCTTAGGGAATTTCTCATATGCCACAAAACGGTTGAAGCTACTGTTCAAAAATTATGCTCCGAAATCAACTTCTGTCACCTTAGTGATACATTTTGGGATAGTACCTAAACTTTAAAGCAGAAATTGGGGCACTTTTGAAATTTTCATTTTTGACCAAAATCGACAGGTCCGGGGCTTAGGGAATTTCTCATATGCCACAAAACGGCTGAAGCTACTGTTCAAAAATTATGCTCCGAAATCAACTTCTATCACCTTAGTGATACATTTTGGGATAGTTCCTAAACTTTAAAGCATAAATTGGGGCACTTTTGAAATTTTCATTTTTGACCAAAATCGACAGGTCCGGGGCTTAGGGAATTTCTCATATGCCACAAAACGGTTGAAGCTACTGTTCAAAAATTATGCTCCGAAATCAACTTCTGTCACCTTAGTGATACATTTTGGGATAGTACCTAAACTTTAAAGCAGAAATTGGGGCACTTTTGAAATTTTCATTTTTGACCAAAATCGACAGGTCCGGGGCTTAGGGAATTTCTCATATGCCACAAAACGGTTGAAGCTACTGTTCAAAAATTATGCTCCGAAATCAACTTCTGTCACCTTAGTGATACATTTTGGGATAGTACCTAAAAATTAAAGCAGAAATTGGGGCACTACTGAAATTTTCATTTTTGACCAAAATCGACAGGTCCGGGGCTTAGGGAATTTCTCATATGCCACAAAACGGTTGAAGCTCCTGTTCAAAAATTATGCTCCGAAATCAAATTCTGTCACCTTAGTGATACATTTTGGGATATTACCTAAACATTAAAGCAGAAATTGGGACACTTTTGAAATTATCATTTTTGACCAAAATCGACAGGTCCAGGGCTTAGGGAATTTCTCATATGCCACAAAACGGTTGAAGCTACTGTTCAAAAATTATGCTCTGAAATCAACTTCTGTCACCTTAGTGATACATTTTGGGATAGTACCTAAACTTTAAAGCAGAAATTGGGGCACTTTTGAAATTTTCATTTTTGACCAAAATCGACAGGTCCGGGGCTTAGGGAATTTCTCATATGCCACAAAGTGGTTGAAGCTCCTGTTCAAAAATTATGCTCCATAATCAACTTCTGTCTCCTTAGTGATACATTTTGGGATAGTACCTAAAAATTAAAGCAGAAATTGGGACACTTTTGAAATTTAAATTTTTGACCAAAATCGACAGGTCCGGGGCTTAGGGAATTTCATATATGCCACAAAACGGTTGAAGCTACTGTTCAAAAATTATGCTCCGAAATCAACTTCTGTCACCTTAGTGATACATTTTGGGATAGTACCTAAACTTTAAAGCAGAAATTGGGGCACTTTTGAAATTTTCATTTTTGACCAAAATCGACAGGTCCGGGGCTTAGGGAATTTCTCATATGCCACAAAACGGTTGAAGCTCCTGTTCAAAAATTATGCTCTGAAATCAACTTCTGTCACCTTAGTGATACATTTTGGGATAGTACCTAAACCTTAAAGCAGAAATTGGGGCACTTTTGAAATTTTCATTTTTGACCAAAATCGACAGGTCCGGGGCTTAGGGAATTTCTCATATGCCACAAAACGGTTGAAGCTCCTGTTCAAAAATTATGCTTCGAAATCAACTTCTGTCACCTTAGTGATATATTTTGGGATAGTTCCTAAACTTTAAAGCATAAATTGGGGCACTTTTGAAATTTTCATTTTTGACCAAAATCGACAGGTCCGGGGCTTAGGGAATTTCTCATATGCCACAAAACGGTTGAAGCTACTGTTCAAAAATTATGCTCCGAAATCAACTTCTGTCACCTTAGTGATACATTTTGGGATAGTACCTAAACTTTAAAGCAGAAATTGGGGCACTTTTGAAATTTTCATTTTTGACCAAAATCGACAGGTCCGGGGCTTAGGGAATTTCTCATATGCCACAAAACGGTTGAAGCTACTGTTCAAAAATTATGCTCCAAAATCAACTTCTGTCACCTTAGTGATACATTTTGGGATAGTTCCTAAACTTTAAAGCATAAATTGGGGCACTTTTGAAATTTTCATTTTTGACCAAAATCGACAGGTCCGGGGCTTAGGGAATTTCTCATATGCCACAAAACGGTTGAAGCTACTGTTCAAAAATTATGCTCCGAAATCAACTTCTGTCACCTTAGTGATACATTTTGGGATAGTACCTAAAAATTAAAGCAGAAATTGGGGCACTACTGAAATTTTCATTTTTGACCAAAATCGACAGGTCCGGGGCTTAGGGAATTTCTCATATGCCACAAAACGGTTGAAGCTCCTGTTCAAAAATTATGCTTCGAAATCAACTTCTGTCACCTTAGTGATATATTTTGGGATAGTTCCTAAACTTTAAAGCAGAAATTGGGGCACTTTTGAAATTTTCATTTTTGACCAAAATCGACAGGTCCGGGGCTTAGGGAATTTCTCATATGCCACAAAACGGTTGAAGCTACTGTTCAAAAATTATGCTCCGAAATCAACTTCTGTCACCTTAGTGATACATTTTGGGATAGTACCTAAACTTTAAAGCAGAAATTGGGGCACTTTTGAAATTTTCATTTTTGACCAAAATCGACAGGTCCGGGGCTTAGGGAATTTCTCATATGCCACAAAACGGCTGAAGCTACTGTTCAAAAATTATGCTCCGAAATCAACTTCTATCACCTTAGTGATACATTTTGGGATAGTTCCTAAACTTTAAAGCATAAATTGGGGCACTTTTGAAATTTTCATTTTTGACCAAAATCGACAGGTCCGGGGCTTAGGGAATTTCTCATATGCCACAAAACGGTTGAAGCTACTGTTCAAAAATTATGCTCCGAAATCAACTTCTGTCACCTTAGTGATACATTTTGGGATAGTACCTAAACTTTAAAGCAGAAATTGGGGCACTTTTGAAATTTTCATTTTTGACCAAAATCGACAGGTCCGGGGCTTAGGGAATTTCTCATATGCCACAAAACGGTTGAAGCTACTGTTCAAAAATTATGCTCCGAAATCAACTTCTGTCACCTTAGTGATACATTTTGGGATAGTACCTAAAAATTAAAGCAGAAATTGGGGCACTACTGAAATTTTCATTTTTGACCAAAATCGACAGGTCCGGGGCTTAGGGAATTTCTCATATGCCACAAAACGGTTGAAGCTCCTGTTCAAAAATTATGCTCCGAAATCAAATTCTGTCACCTTAGTGATACATTTTGGGATATTACCTAAACATTAAAGCAGAAATTGGGACACTTTTGAAATTATCATTTTTGACCAAAATCGACAGGTCCAGGGCTTAGGGAATTTCTCATATGCCACAAAACGGTTGAAGCTACTGTTCAAAAATTATGCTCTGAAATCAACTTCTGTCACCTTAGTGATACATTTTGGGATAGTACCTAAACTTTAAAGCAGAAATTGGGGCACTTTTGAAATTTTCATTTTTGACCAAAATCGACAGGTCCGGGGCTTAGGGAATTTCTCATATG
The DNA here is from genome assembly GCF_028390025.1 of Pseudophryne corroboree. Taxonomy (NCBI): domain Eukaryota; kingdom Metazoa; phylum Chordata; class Amphibia; order Anura; family Myobatrachidae; genus Pseudophryne; species Pseudophryne corroboree. The sequence continues at coordinate 14,050 of NW_026967737.1, forward strand.
CCACAAAGTGGTTGAAGCTCCTGTTCAAAAATTATGCTCCATAATCAACTTCTGTCTCCTTAGTGATACATTTTGGGATAGTACCTAAAAATTAAAGCAGAAATTGGGACACTTTTGAAATTTAAATTTTTGACCAAAATCGACAGGTCCGGGGCTTAGGGAATTTCATATATGCCACAAAACGGTTGAAGCTACTGTTCAAAAATTATGCTCCGAAATCAACTTCTGTCACCTTAGTGATACATTTTGGGATAGTACCTAAACTTTAAAGCAGAAATTGGGGCACTTTTGAAATTTTCATTTTTGACCAAAATCGACAGGTCCGGGGCTTAGGGAATTTCTCATATGCCACAAAACGGTTGAAGCTCCTGTTCAAAAATTATGCTCTGAAATCAACTTCTGTCACCTTAGTGATACATTTTGGGATAGTACCTAAACCTTAAAGCAGAAATTGGGGCACTTTTGAAATTTTCATTTTTGACCAAAATCGACAGGTCCGGGGCTTAGGGAATTTCTCATATGCCACAAAACGGTTGAAGCTCCTGTTCAAAAATTATGCTTCGAAATCAACTTCTGTCACCTTAGTGATATATTTTGGGATAGTTCCTAAACTTTAAAGCATAAATTGGGGCACTTTTGAAATTTTCATTTTTGACCAAAATCGACAGGTCCGGGGCTTAGGGAATTTCTCATATGCCACAAAACGGTTGAAGCTACTGTTCAAAAATTATGCTCCGAAATCAACTTCTGTCACCTTAGTGATACATTTTGGGATAGTACCTAAACTTTAAAGCAGAAATTGGGGCACTTTTGAAATTTTCATTTTTGACCAAAATCGACAGGTCCGGGGCTTAGGGAATTTCTCATATGCCACAAAACGGTTGAAGCTACTGTTCAAAAATTATGCTCCAAAATCAACTTCTGTCACCTTAGTGATACATTTTGGGATAGTTCCTAAACTTTAAAGCATAAATTGGGGCACTTTTGAAATTTTCATTTTTGACCAAAATCGACAGGTCCGGGGCTTAGGGAATTTCTCATATGCCACAAAACGGTTGAAGCTACTGTTCAAAAATTATGCTCCGAAATCAACTTCTGTCACCTTAGTGATACATTTTGGGATAGTACCTAAACTTTAAAGCAGAAATTGGGGCACTTTTGAAATTTTCATTTTTGACCAAAATCGACAGGTCCGGGGCTTAGGGAATTTCTCATATGCCACAAAACGGTTGAAGCTACTGTTCAAAAATTATGCTCCGAAATCAACTTCTGTCACCTTAGTGATACATTTTGGGCTAGTACCTAAACTTTAAAGCAGAAATTGGGGCACTATTGAAATTTTCATTTTTGACCAAAATCGACAGGTCCGGGGCTTAGGGAATTTCTCATACGCCACAAAACGGTTGAAGCTCCTGTTCAAAAATTATGCTCCGAAATCAACTTCTGTCACCTTAGTGATACATTTTGGGATAGTTCCTAAACTTAAAAGCAGTAATTGGGGCACTTTTGAAATTTTCATTTTTGACCAAAATCGACAGGTCCGGGGCTTAGGGAATTTCTCATATGCCACAAAGTGGTTGAAGCTCCTGTTCAAAAATTATGCTCCATAATCAACTTCTGTCTCCTTAGTGATACATTTTGGGATAGTACCTAAAAATTAAAGCAGAAATTGGGACACTTTTGAAATTTTAATTTTTGACCAAAATCGACAGGTCCGGGGCTTAGGGAATTTCATATATGCCACAAAACGGTTGAAGCTACTGTTCAAAAATTATGCTCCGAAATCAACTTCTGTCACCTTAGTGATACATTTTGGGATAGTACCTAAACTTTAAAGCAGAAATTGGGGCACTTTTGAAATTTTCATTTTTGACCAAAATCGACAGGTCCGGGGCTTAGGGAATTTCTCATATGCCACAAAACGGTTGAAGCTCCTGTTCAAAAATTATGCTTCGAAATCAACTTCTGTCACCTTAGTGATATATTTTGGGATAGTTCCTAAACTTTAAAGCAGAAATTGGGGCACTTTTGAAATTTTCATTTTTGACCAAAATCGACAGGTCCGGGGCTTAGGGAATTTCTCATATGCCACAAAACGGTTGAAGCTACTGTTCAAAAATTATGCTCCGAAATCAACTTCTGTCACCTTAGTGATACATTTTGGGATAGTTCCTAAACTTTAAAGCATAAATTGGGGCACTTTTGAAATTTTAATTTTTGACCAAAATCGACAGGTCCGGGGCTTAGGGAATTTCTCATATGCCACAAAACGGTTGAAGCTACTGTTCAAAAATTATGCTCCGAAATCAACTTCTGTCACCTTAGTGATACATTTTGGGATAGTACCTAAACTTTAAAGCAGAAATTGGGGCACTTTTGAAATTTTCATTTTTGACCAAAATCGACAGGTCCGGGGCTTAGGGAATTTCTCATACGCCACAAAACGGTTGAAGCTCCTGTTCAAAAATTATGCTCCGAAATCAACTTCTGTCACCTTAGTGATACATTTTGGGATAGTTCCTAAACTTAAAAGCAGTAATTGGGTCTCTTTTGAAATTGTCATTTTTGAACAAAATCAACAGGTCCGTGGCTTAGGGAATTTCTCTTATGCCACAAAACGGTTGAAGCTCCAGTTCAAAAATTATGCTCTATAATCAACTTCTGTCACCTTAGTGATACATTTTGGGATAGTACCTAAAAATTAAAGCAAAAATTGGGGCACTACTGAAATTTTCATTTTTGACCAAAATCGACAGGTTCGGGGCTTAGGGAATTTCTCATATGCCACAAAACGGTTGAAGCTCCTGTTCAAAAATTATGCTCCGAAATCAAATTCTGTCACCTTAGTGATACATTTTGGGATATTACCTAAACATTAAAGCAGAAATTGGGACACTTTTGAAATTATCATTTTTGACCAAAATCGACAGGTCCAGGGCTTAGGGAATTTCTCATATGCCACAAAACGGTTGAAGCTACTGTTCAAAAATTATGCTCTGAAATCAACTTCTGTCACCTTAGTGATACATTTTGGGATAGTACCTAAACTTTAAAGCAGAAATTGGGGCACTTTTTGAAATTTTCATTTTTGACCAAAATCGACAGGTCCGGGACTTAGGGAATTTCTCATATGCCACAAAGTGGTTGAAGCTCCTGTTCAAAAATTATGCTCCATAATCAACTTCTGTCTTCTTAGTGATACATTTTGGGATAGTGCCTAAAAATTAAAGCAGAAATTGGGACACTTTTGAAATTTTCATTTTTGACCAAAATCGACAGGTCCGGGGCTTAGGGAATTTCATATATGCCACATAACGGTTGAAGCTACTGTTCAAAAATTATGCTCCGAAATCAACTTCTGTCACCTTAGTGATACATTTTGGGATAGTACCTAAACTTTAAAGCAGAAATTGGGGCACTTTTGAAATTTTCATTTTTGACAAAAATCGACAGGTCCGGGGCTTAGGGAATTTCTCATATGCCACAAAACGGTTGAAGCTCCTGTTCAAAAATTATGCTCTGAAATCAACTTCTGTCACCTTAGTGATACATTTTGGGATAGTACCTAAACCTTAAAGCAGAAATTGGGGCACTTTTGAAATTTTCATTTTTGACCAAAATCGACAGGTCCAGGGCTTAGGGAATTTCTCATATGCCACAAAACGGTTGAAGCTACTGTTCAAAAATTATGCTCTGAAATCAACTTCTGTCACCTTAGTGATACATTTTGGGATAGTACCTAAACTTTAAAGCAGAAATTGGGGCACTTTTGAAATTTTCATTTTTGACCAAAATCGACAGGTCCGGGGCTTAGGGAATTTCTCATATGCCACAAAGTGGTTGAAGCTCCTGTTCAAAAATTATGCTCCATAATCAACTTCTGTCTCCTTAGTGATACATTTTGGGATAGTACCTAAAAATTAAAGCAGAAATTGGGACACTTTTGAAATTTTAATTTTTGACCAAAATCGACAGGTCCGGGGCTTAGGGAATTTCTCATATGCCACAAAACGGTTGAAGCTACTGTTCAAAACTTATGCTCCGAAATCAACTTCTGTCACCTTAGTGATACATTATGGGATAGTACCTAAAGTTTAAATCAAAAATTGGGGCACTTTTAAAATTTTCATTTTAGACCAAAATCTATAGGTCCGGGCTTAGGGAATTTCTCATATGCCACAAAACGGTTGAAGCTACTGTTCAAAAATTATGCTCCGAAATCAACTTCTGTCACCTTAGTGATACATTTTGGGATAGTACCTAAACTTTAAAGCAGAAATTGGGGCACTTTTGAAATTTTCATTTTTGACCAAAATCGACAGGTCCGGGGCTTAGGGAATTTCTCATATGCCACAAAGTGGTTGAAGCTCCTGTTCAAAAATTATGCTCCATAATCAACTTCTGTCTCCTTAGTGATACATTTTGGGATAGTACCTAAAAATTAAAGCAGAAATTGGGACACTTTTGAAATTTTCATTTTTTACCAAAATCGACAGGTCCGGGGCTTAGGGAATTTCTCATATGCCACAAAACGGTTGAAGCTCCTGTTCAAAAATTATGCTCTGAAATCAACTTCTGTCTCCTTAGTGATACATTTTGGGATAGTACCTAAACCTTAAAGCAGAAATTGGGGCACTTTTGAAATTTTTATTTTTGACCAAAATCGACAGGTCCGGGGCTTAGGGAATTTCTCATATGCCACAAAACGGTTGAAGCTACTGTTCAAAAATTATGCTCTGAAATCAACTTCTGTCACCTTAGTGATACATTTTGGGATAGTACCTAAACCTTAAAGCAGAAATTGGGGCACTTTTGAAATTTTCATTTTTGACCAAAATCGAAAGGTCCGGGGCTTAGGGAATTTCTCATATGCCACAAAACGGTTGAAGCTCCTGTTCAAAAATTATGCTCTGAAATCAACTTCTGTCACCTTAGTGATACATTTTGGGATAGTACCTAAACCTTAAAGCAGAAATTGGGGCACTTTTGAAATTTTCATTTTTGACCAAAATCGACAGGTCCGGGGCTTAGGGAATTTCTCATATGCCACAAAACGGTTGAAGCTCCTGTTCAAAAATTATGCTTCGAAATCAACTTCTGTCACCTTAGTGATATATTTTGGGATAGTTCCTAAACTTTAAAGCAGAAATTGGGGCACTTTTGAAATTTTCATTTTTGACCAAAATCGACAGGTCCGGGGCTTAGGGAATTTCTCATATGCCACAAAACGGTTGAAGCTACTGTTCAAAAATTATGCTCCGAAATCAACTTCTGTCACCTTAGTGATACATTTTGGGATAGTTCCTAAACTTTAAAGCATAAATTGGGGCACTTTTGAAATTTTAATTTTTGACCAAAATCGACAGGTCCGGGGCTTAGGGAATTTCTCATATGCCACAAAACGGTTGAAGCTACTGTTCAAAAATTATGCTCCGAAATCAACTTCTGTCACCTTAGTGATACATTTTGGGATAGTACCTAAACTTTAAAGCAGAAATTGGGGCACTTTTGAAATTTTCATTTTTGACCAAAATCGACAGGTCCGGGGCTTAGGGAATTTCTCATATGCCACAAAACGGTTGAAGCTACTGTTCAAAAATTATGCTCCGAAATCAACTTCTGTCACCTTAGTGATACATTTTGGGATAGTACCTAAAAATTAAAGCAGAAATTGGGGCACTACTGAAATTTTCATTTTTGACCAAAATCGACAGGTCCGGGGCTTAGGGAATTTCTCATATGCCACAAAACGGTTGAAGCTCCTGTTCAAAAATTATGCTTCGAAATCAACTTCTGTCACCTTAGTGATATATTTTGGGATAGTTCCTAAACTTTAAAGCAGAAATTGGGGCACTTTTGAAATTTTCATTTTTGACCAAAATCGACAGGTCCGGGGCTTAGGGAATTTCTCATATGCCACAAAACGGTTGAAGCTACTGTTCAAAAATTATGCTCCGAAATCAACTTCTGTCACCTTAGTGATACATTTTGGGATAGTACCTAAACTTTAAAGCAGAAATTGGGGCACTTTTGAAATTTTCATTTTTGACCAAAATCGACAGGTCCGGGGCTTAGGGAATTTCTCATATGCCACAAAACGGTTGAAGCTACTGTTCAAAAATTATGCTCCGAAATCAACTTCTGTCACCTTAGTGATACATTTTGGGATAGTACCTAAACTTTAAAGCAGAAATTGGGGCACTTTTGAAATTTTCATTTTTGACCAAAATCGACAGGTCCGGGGCTTAGGGAATTTCTCATATGCCACAAAACGGTTGAAGCTACTGTTCAAAAATTATGCTCCGAAATCAACTTCTGTCACCTTAGTGATACATTTTGGGATAGTACCTAAAAATTAAAGCAGAAATTGGGGCACTACTGAAATTTTCATTTTTGACCAAAATCGACAGGTCCGGGGCTTAGGGAATTTCTCATATGCCACAAAACTGTTGAAGCTCCTGTTCAAAAATTATGCTCCGAAATCAAATTCTGTCACCTTAGTGATACATTTTGGGATATTACCTAAACATTAAAGCAGAAATTGGGACACTTTTGAAATTATCATTTTTGACCAAAATCGACAGGTCCAGGGCTTAGGGAATTTCTCATATGCCACAAAACGGTTGAAGCTACTGTTCAAAAATTATGCTCTGAAATCAACTTCTGTCACCTTAGTGATACATTTTGGGATAGTACCTAAACTTTAAAGCAGAAATTGGGGCACTTTTGAAATTTTCATTTTTGACCAAAATCGACAGGTCCGGGGCTTAGGGAATTTCATATATGCCACAAAACGGTTGAAGCTACTGTTCAAAAATTATGCTCCGAAATCAACTTCTGTCACCTTAGTGATACATTTTGGGATAGTACCTAAACTTTAAAGCAGAAATTGGGGCACTTTTGAAATTTTCATTTTTGACCAAAATCGACAGGTCCGGGGCTTAGGGAATTTCTCATATGCCACAAAACGGTTGAAGCTCCTGTTCAAAAATTATGCTCTGAAATCAACTTCTGTCACCTTAGTGATACATTTTGGGATAGTACCTAAACTTTAAAGCAGAAATTGGGGCACTTTTGAAATTTTCATTTTTGACCAAAATCGACAGGTCCGGGGCTTAGGGAATTTCTCATATGCCACAAAGTGGTTGAAGCTCCTGTTCAAAAATTATGCTCCATAATCAACTTCTGTCTCCTTAGTGATACATTTTGGGATAGTACCTAAAAATTAAAGCAGAAATTGGGACACTATTGAAATTTTAATTTTTGACCAAAATCGACAGGTCCGGTGCTTAGGGAATTTCTCATATGCCACAAAACGGTTGAAGCTACTGTTCAAAAATTATGCTCCGAAATCAACTTCTGTCACCTTAGTGATACATTTTGGGATAGTTCCTAAACTTAAAAGCAGTAATTGGGGCTCTTTTGAAATTGTCATTTTTGAACAAAATCAACAGGTCCGTGGCTTAGGGAATTTCTCATATGCCACAAAACGGTTGAAGCTACTGTTCAAAAATTATGCTCCAAAATCAACTTCTGTCACCTTAGTGATACATTTTGGGATAGTTCCTAAACTTTAAAGCATAAATTGGGGCACTTTTGAAATTTTCATTTTTGACCAAAATCGACAGGTCCGGGGCTTAGGGAATTTCTCATATGCCACAAAACGGTTGAAGCTACTGTTCAAAAATTATGCTCCGAAATCAACTTCTGTCACCTTAGTGATACATTTTGGGATAGTACCTAAACTTTAAAGCAGAAATTGGGGCACTTTTGAAATTTTCATTTTTGACCAAAATCGACAGGTCCGGGGCTTAGGGAATTTCTCATATGCCACAAAACGGTTGAAGCTACTGTTCAAAAATTATGCTCCAAAATCAACTTCTGTCACCTTAGTGATACATTTTGGGATAGTTCCTAAACTTTAAAGCATAAATTGGGGCACTTTTGAAATTTTCATTTTTGACCAAAATCGACAGGTCCGGGGCTTAGGGAATTTCTCATATGCCACAAAACGGTTGAAGCTACTGTTCAAAAATTATGCTCCGAAATCAACTTCTGTCACCTTAGTGATACATTTTGGGATAGTACCTAAACTTTAAAGCAGAAATTGGGGCACTTTTGAAATTTTCATTTTTGACCAAAATCGACAGGTCCGGGGCTTAGGGAATTTCTCATATGCCACAAAACGGTTGAAGCTACTGTTCAAAAATTATGCTCCGAAATCAACTTCTGTCACCTTAGTGATACATTTTGGGCTAGTACCTAAACTTTAAAGCAGAAATTGGGGCACTATTGAAATTTTCATTTTTGACCAAAATCGACAGGTCCGGGGCTTAGGGAATTTCTCATACGCCACAAAACGGTTGAAGCTCCTGTTCAAAAATTATGCTCCGAAATCAACTTCTGTCACCTTAGTGATACATTTTGGGATAGTTCCTAAACTTAAAAGCAGTAATTGGGGCACTTTTGAAATTTTCATTTTTGACCAAAATCGACAGGTCCGGGGCTTAGGGAATTTCTCATATGCCACAAAGTGGTTGAAGCTCCTGTTCAAAAATTATGCTCCATAATCAACTTCTGTCTCCTTAGTGATACATTTTGGGATAGTACCTAAAAATTAAAGCAGAAATTGGGACACTTTTGAAATTTTAATTTTTGACCAAAATCGACAGGTCCGGGGCTTAGGGAATTTCATATATGCCACAAAACGGTTGAAGCTACTGTTCAAAAATTATGCTCCGAAATCAACTTCTGTCACCTTAGTGATACATTTTGGGATAGTACCTAAACTTTAAAGCAGAAATTGGGGCACTTTTGAAATTTTCATTTTTGACCAAAATCGACAGGTCCGGGGCTTAGGGAATTTCTCATATGCCACAAAGTGGTTGAAGCTCCTGTTCAAAAATTATGCTCCATAATCAACTTCTGTCTCTTTAGTGATACATTTTGGGATAGTACCTAAAAATTAAAGCAGAAATTGGGACACTAAGGAAATTTTAATTTTTGACCAAAATCGACAGGTCCGGTGCTTAGGGAATTTCTCATATGCCACAAAACGGTTGAAGCTACTGTTCAAAAATTATGCTCCGAAATCAACTTCTGTCACCTTAGTGATACATTATGGGATAGTACCTAAAGTTTAAATCAAAAATTGGGGCACTTTTAAAATTTTCATTTTAGACCAAAATCTATAGGTCCGGGGCTTAGGGAATTTCTCTTATGCCACAAAACGGTTGAAGCTCCAGTTCAAAAATTATGCTCTATAATCAACTTCTGTCACCTTAGTGATACATTTTGGGATAGTACCTAAAAATTAAAGCAAAAATTGGGGCACTACTGAAATTTTCATTTTTGACCAAAATCGACAGGTTCGGGGCTTAGGGAATTTCTCATATGCCACAAAACGGTTGAAGCTCCTGTTCAAAAATTATGCTCCGAAATCAAATTCTGTCACCTTAGTGATACATTTTGGGATATTACCTAAACATTAAAGCAGAAATTGGGAAACTTTTGAAATTATCATTTTTGACCAAAATCGACAGGTCCAGGGCTTAGGGAATTTCTCATATGCCACAAAACGGTTGAAGCTACTGTTCAAAAATTATGCTCTGAAATCAACTTCTGTCACCTTAGTGATACATTTTGGGATAGTACCTAAACTTTAAAGCAGAAATTGGGGCACTTTTTGAAATTTTCATTTTTGACCAAAATCGACAGGTCCGGGACTTAGGGAATTTCTCATATGCCACAAAGTGGTTGAAGCTCCTGTTCAAAAATTATGCTCCATAATCAACTTCTGTCTTCTTAGTGATACATTTTGGGATAGTGCCTAAAAATTAAAGCAGAAATTGGGACACTTTTGAAATTTTCATTTTTGACCAAAATCGACAGGTCCGGGGCTTAGGGAATTTCATATATGCCACATAACGGTTGAAGCTACTGTTCAAAAATTATGCTCCGAAATCAACTTCTGTCACCTTAGTGATACATTTTGGGATAGTACCTAAACTTTAAAGCAGAAATTGGGGCACTTTTGAAATTTTCATTTTTGACAAAAATCGACAGGTCCGGGGCTTAGGGAATTTCTCATATGCCACAAAACGGTTGAAGCTCCTGTTCAAAAATTATGCTCTGAAATCAACTTCTGTCACCTTAGTGATACATTTTGGGATAGTACCTAAACCTTAAAGCAGAAATTGGGGCACTTTTGAAATTTTCATTTTTGACCAAAATCGACAGGTCCAGGGCTTAGGGAATTTCTCATATGCCACAAAACGGTTGAAGCTACTGTTCAAAAATGATGCTCTGAAATCAACTTCTGTCACCTTAGTGATACATTTTGGGATAGTACCTAAACTTTAAAGCAGAAATTGGGGCACTTTTGAAATTTTCATTTTTGACCAAAATCGACAGGTCCGGGGCTTAGGGAATTTCTCATATGCCACAAAGTGGTTGAAGCTCCTGTTCAAAAATTATGCTCCATAATCAACTTCTGTCTCCTTAGTGATACATTTTGGGATAGTACCTAAAAATTAAAGCAGAAATTGGGACACTTTTGAAATTTTAATTTTTGACCAAAATCGACAGGTCCGGGGCTTAGGGAATTTCTCATATGCCACAAAACGGTTGAAGCTACTGTTCAAAACTTATGCTCCGAAATCAACTTCTGTCACCTTAGTGATACATTATGGGATAGTACCTAAAGTTTAAATCAAAAATTGGGGCACTTTTAAAATTTTCATTTTAGACCAAAATCTATAGGTCCGGGCTTAGGGAATTTCTCATATGCCACAAAACGGTTGAAGCTACTGTTCAAAAATGATGCTCCGAAATCAACTTCTGTCACCTTAGTGATACATTTTGGGATAGTACCTAAACTTTAAAGCAGAAATTGGGGCACTTTTGAAATTTTCATTTTTGACCAAAATCGACAGGTCCGGGGCTTAGGGAATTTCTCATATGCCACAAAGTGGTTGAAGCTCCTGTTCAAAAATTATGCTCCATAATCAACTTCTGTCTCCTTAGTGATACATTTTGGGATAGTACCTAAAAATTAAAGCAGAAATTGGGACACTTTTGAAATTTTCATTTTTTACCAAAATCGACAGGTCCGGGGCTTAGGGAATTTCTCATATGCCACAAAACGGTTGAAGCTCCTGTTCAAAAATTATGCTCTGAAATCAACTTCTGTCTCCTTAGTGATACATTTTGGGATAGTACCTAAACCTTAAAGCAGAAATTGGGGCACTTTTGAAATTTTTATTTTTGACCAAAATCGACAGGTCCGGGGCTTAGGGAATTTCTCATATGCCACAAAACGGTTGAAGCTACTGTTCAAAAATTATGCTCTGAAATCAACTTCTGTCACCTTAGTGATACATTTTGGGATAGTACCTAAACCTTAAAGCAGAAATTGGGGCACTTTTGAAATTTTCATTTTTGACCAAAATCGAAAGGTCCGGGGCTTAGGGAATTTCTCATATGCCACAAAACGGTTGAAGCTCCTGTTCAAAAATTATCCTCTGAAATCAACTTCTGTCACCTTAGTGATACATTTTGGGATAGTACCTAAACCTTAAAGCAGAAATTGGGGCACTTTTGAAATTTTCATTTTTGACCAAAATCGACAGGTCCGGGGCTTAGGGAATTTCTCATATGCCACAAAACGGTTGAAGCTACTGTTCAAAAATTATGCTCCGAAATCAACTTCTGTCACCTTAGTGATACATTTTGGGATAGTTCCTAAACTTTAAAGCATAAATTGGGGCACTTTTGAAATTTTAATTTTTGACCAAAATCGACAGGTCCGGGGCTTAGGGAATTTCTCATATGCCACAAAACGGTTGAAGCTACTGTTCAAAAATTATGCTCCGAAATCAACTTCTGTCACCTTAGTGATACATTTTGGGATAGTACCTAAACTTTAAAGCAGAAATTGGGGCACTTTTGAAATTTTCATTTTTGACCAAAATCGACAGGTCCGGGGCTTAGGGAATTTCTCATACGCCACAAAACGGTTGAAGCTCCTGTTCAAAAATTATGCTCCGAAATCAACTTCTGTCACCTTAGTGATACATTTTGGGATAGTTCCTAAACTTAAAAGCAGTAATTGGGTCTCTTTTGAAATTGTCATTTTTGAACAAAATCAACAGGTCCGTGGCTTAGGGAATTTCTCTTATGCCACAAAACGGTTGAAGCTCCAGTTCAAAAATTATGCTCTATAATCAACTTCTGTCACCTTAGTGATACATTTTGGGATAGTACCTAAAAATTAAAGCAAAAATTGGGGCACTACTGAAATTTTCATTTTTGACCAAAATCGACAGGTTCGGGGCTTAGGGAATTTCTCATATGCCACAAAACGGTTGAAGCTCCTGTTCAAAAATTATGCTCCGAAATCAAATTCTGTCACCTTAGTGATACATTTTGGGATATTACCTAAACATTAAAGCAGAAATTGGGACACTTTTGAAATTATCATTTTTGACCAAAATCGACAGGTCCAGGGCTTAGGGAATTTCTCATATGCCACAAAACGGTTGAAGCTACTGTTCAAAAATTATGCTCTGAAATCAACTTCTGTCACCTTAGTGATACATTTTGGGATAGTACCTAAACTTTAAAGCAGAAATTGGGGCACTTTTTGAAATTTTCATTTTTGACCAAAATCGACAGGTCCGGGACTTAGGGAATTTCTCATATGCCACAAAGTGGTTGAAGCTCCTGTTCAAAAATTATGCTCCATAATCAACTTCTGTCTTCTTAGTGATACATTTTGGGATAGTGCCTAAAAATTAAAGCAGAAATTGGGACACTTTTGAAATTTTCATTTTTGACCAAAATCGACAGGTCCGGGGCTTAGGGAATTTCATATATGCCACATAACGGTTGAAGCTACTGTTCAAAAATTATGCTCCGAAATCAACTTCTGTCACCTTAGTGATACATTTTGGGATAGTACCTAAACTTTAAAGCAGAAATTGGGGCACTTTTGAAATTTTCATTTTTGACAAAAATCGACAGGTCCGGGGCTTAGGGAATTTCTCATATGCCACAAAACGGTTGAAGCTCCTGTTCAAAAATTATGCTCTGAAATCAACTTCTGTCACCTTAGTGATACATTTTGGGATAGTACCTAAACTTTAAAGCAGAAATTGGGGCACTTTTTGAAATTTTCATTTTTGACCAAAATCGACAGGTCCGGGACTTAGGGAATTTCTCATATGCCACAAAGTGGTTGAAGCTCCTGTTCAAAAATTATGCTCCATAATCAACTTCTGTCTTCTTAGTGATACATTTTGGGATAGTGCCTAAAAATTAAAGCAGAAATTGGGACACTTTTGAAATTTTCATTTTTGACCAAAATCGACAGGTCCGGGGCTTAGGGAATTTCATATATGCCACATAACGGTTGAAGCTACTGTTCAAAAATTATGCTCCGAAATCAACTTCTGTCACCTTAGTGATACATTTTGGGATAGTACCTAAACTTTAAAGCAGAAATTGGGGCACTTTTGAAATTTTCATTTTTGACAAAAATCGACAGGTCCGGGGCTTAGGGAATTTCTCATATGCCACAAAACGGTTGAAGCTCCTGTTCAAAAATTATGCTCTGAAATCAACTTCTGTCACCTTAGTGATACATTTTGGGATAGTACCTAAACCTTAAAGCAGAAATTGGGGCACTTTTGAAATTTTCATTTTTGACCAAAATCGACAGGTCCAGGGCTTAGGGAATTTCTCATATGCCACAAAACGGTTGAAGCTACTGTTCAAAAATTATGCTCTGAAATCAACTTCTGTCACCTTAGTGATACATTTTGGGATAGTACCTAAACTTTAAAGCAGAAATTGGGGCACTTTTGAAATTTTCATTTTTGACCAAAATCGACAGGTCCGGGGCTTAGGGAATTTCTCATATGCCACAAAGTGGTTGAAGCTCCTGTTCAAAAATTATGCTCCATAATCAACTTCTGTCTCCTTAGTGATACATTTTGGGATAGTACCTAAAAATTAAAGCAGAAATTGGGACACTTTTGAAATTTTAATTTTTGACCAAAATCGACAGGTCCGGGGCTTAGGGAATTTCTCATATGCCACAAAACGGTTGAAGCTACTGTTCAAAACTTATGCTCCGAAATCAACTTCTGTCACCTTAGTGATACATTATGGGATAGTACCTAAAGTTTAAATCAAAAATTGGGGCACTTTTAAAATTTTCATTTTAGACCAAAATCTATAGGTCCGGGCTTAGGGAATTTCTCATATGCCACAAAACGGTTGAAGCTACTGTTCAAAAATGATGCTCCGAAATCAACTTCTGTCACCTTAGTGATACATTTTGGGATAGTACCTAAACTTTAAAGCAGAAATTGGGGCACTTTTGAAATTTTCATTTTTGACCAAAATCGACAGGTCCGGGGCTTAGGGAATTTCTCATATGCCACAAAGTGGTTGAAGCTCCTGTTCAAAAATTATGCTCCATAATCAACTTCTGTCTCCTTAGTGATACATTTTGGGATAGTACCTAAAAATTAAAGCAGAAATTGGGACACTTTTGAAATTTTCATTTTTTACCAAAATCGACAGGTCCGGGGCTTAGGGAATTTCTCATATGCCACAAAACGGTTGAAGCTCCTGTTCAAAAATTATGCTCTGAAATCAACTTCTGTCTCCTTAGTGATACATTTTGGGATAGTACCTAAACCTTAAAGCAGAAATTGGGGCACTTTTGAAATTTTTATTTTTGACCAAAATCGACAGGTCCGGGGCTTAGGGAATTTCTCATATGCCACAAAACGGTTGAAGCTACTGTTCAAAAATTATGCTCTGAAATCAACTTCTGTCACCTTAGTGATACATTTTGGGATAGTACCTAAACCTTAAAGCAGAAATTGGGGCACTTTTGAAATTTTCATTTTTGACCAAAATCGAAAGGTCCGGGGCTTAGGGAATTTCTCATATGCCACAAAACGGTTGAAGCTCCTGTTCAAAAATTATGCTCTGAAATCAACTTCTGTCACCTTAGTGATACATTTTGGGATAGTACCTAAACCTTAAAGCAGAAATTGGGGCACTTTTGAAATTTTCATTTTTGACCAAAATCGACAGGTCCGGGGCTTAGGGAATTTCTCATATGCCACAAAACGGTTGAAGCTACTGTTCAAAAATTATGCTCCGAAATCAACTTCTGTCACCTTAGTGATACATTTTGGGATAGTTCCTAAACTTTAAAGCATAAATTGGGGCACTTTTGAAATTTTAATTTTTGACCAAAATCGACAGGTCCGGGGCTTAGGGAATTTCTCATATGCCACAAAACGGTTGAAGCTACTGTTCAAAAATTATGCTCCGAAATC
The DNA here is from genome assembly GCF_028390025.1 of Pseudophryne corroboree. Taxonomy (NCBI): domain Eukaryota; kingdom Metazoa; phylum Chordata; class Amphibia; order Anura; family Myobatrachidae; genus Pseudophryne; species Pseudophryne corroboree. The sequence continues at coordinate 29,409 of NW_026967737.1, forward strand.
AACTTCTGTCACCTTAGTGATACATTTTGGGATAGTACCTAAACTTTAAAGCAGAAATTGGGGCACTTTTGAAATTTTCATTTTTGACCAAAATCGACAGGTCCGGGGCTTAGGGAATTTCTCATACGCCACAAAATGGTTGAAGCTCCTGTTCAAAAATTATGCTCCGAAATCAACTTCTGTCACCTTAGTGATACATTTTGGGATAGTTCCTAAACTTAAAAGCAGTAATTGGGTCTCTTTTGAAATTGTCATTTTTGAACAAAATCAACAGGTCCGTGGCTTAGGGAATTTCTCTTATGCCACAAAACGGTTGAAGCTCCAGTTCAAAAATTATGCTCTATAATCAACTTCTGTCACCTTAGTGATACATTTTGGGATAGTACCTAAAAATTAAAGCAAAAATTGGGGCACTACTGAAATTTTCATTTTTGACCAAAATCGACAGGTTCGGGGCTTAGGGAATTTCTCATATGCCACAAAACGGTTGAAGCTCCTGTTCAAAAATTATGCTCCGAAATCAAATTCTGTCACCTTAGTGATACATTTTGGGATATTACCTAAACATTAAAGCAGAAATTGGGACACTTTTGAAATTATCATTTTTGACCAAAATCGACAGGTCCAGGGCTTAGGGAATTTCTCATATGCCACAAAACGGTTGAAGCTACTGTTCAAAAATTATGCTCTGAAATCAACTTCTGTCACCTTAGTGATACATTTTGGGATAGTACCTAAACTTTAAAGCAGAAATTGGGGCACTTTTTGAAATTTTCATTTTTGACCAAAATCGACAGGTCCGGGACTTAGGGAATTTCTCATATGCCACAAAGTGGTTGAAGCTCCTGTTCAAAAATTATGCTCCATAATCAACTTCTGTCTTCTTAGTGATACATTTTGGGATAGTGCCTAAAAATTAAAGCAGAAATTGGGACACTTTTGAAATTTTCATTTTTGACCAAAATCGACAGGTCCGGGGCTTAGGGAATTTCATATATGCCACATAACGGTTGAAGCTACTGTTCAAAAATTATGCTCCGAAATCAACTTCTGTCACCTTAGTGATACATTTTGGGATAGTACCTAAACTTTAAAGCAGAAATTGGGGCACTTTTGAAATTTTCATTTTTGACAAAAATCGACAGGTCCGGGGCTTAGGGAATTTCTCATATGCCACAAAACGGTTGAAGCTCCTGTTCAAAAATTATGCTCTGAAATCAACTTCTGTCACCTTAGTGATACATTTTGGGATAGTACCTAAACCTTAAAGCAGAAATTGGGGCACTTTTGAAATTTTCATTTTTGACCAAAATCAACAGGTCCAGGGCTTAGGGAATTTCTCATATGCCACAAAACGGTTGAAGCTACTGTTCAAAAATTATGCTCTGAAATCAACTTCTGTCACCTTAGTGATACATTTTGGGATAGTACCTAAACTTTAAAGCAGAAATTGGGGCACTTTTGAAATTTTCATTTTTGACCAAAATCGACAGGTCCGGGGCTTAGGGAATTTCTCATATGCCACAAAGTGGTTGAAGCTCCTGTTCAAAAATTATGCTCCATAATCAACTTCTGTCTCCTTAGTGATACATTTTGGGATAGTACCTAAAAATTAAAGCAGAAATTGGGACACTTTTGAAATTTTAATTTTTGACCAAAATCGACAGGTCCGGGGCTTAGGGAATTTCTCATATGCCACAAAACGGTTGAAGCTACTGTTCAAAACTTATGCTCCGAAATCAACTTCTGTCACCTTAGTGATACATTATGGGATAGTACCTAAAGTTTAAATCAAAAATTGGGGCACTTTTAAAATTTTCATTTTAGACCAAAATCTATAGGTCCGGGCTTAGGGAATTTCTCATATGCCACAAAACGGTTGAAGCTACTGTTCAAAAATGATGCTCCGAAATCAACTTCTGTCACCTTAGTGATACATTTTGGGATAGTACCTAAACTTTAAAGCAGAAATTGGGGCACTTTTGAAATTTTCATTTTTGACCAAAATCGACAGGTCCGGGGCTTAGGGAATTTCTCATATGCCACAAAGTGGTTGAAGCTCCTGTTCAAAAATTATGCTCCATAATCAACTTCTGTCTCCTTAGTGATACATTTTGGGATAGTACCTAAAAATTAAAGCAGAAATTGGGACACTTTTGAAATTTTCATTTTTTACCAAAATCGACAGGTCCGGGGCTTAGGGAATTTCTCATATGCCACAAAACGGTTGAAGCTCCTGTTCAAAAATTATGCTCTGAAATCAACTTCTGTCTCCTTAGTGATACATTTTGGGATAGTACCTAAACCTTAAAGCAGAAATTGGGGCACTTTTGAAATTTTTATTTTTGACCAAAATCGACAGGTCCGGGGCTTAGGGAATTTCTCATATGCCACAAAACGGTTGAAGCTACTGTTCAAAAATTATGCTCTGAAATCAACTTCTGTCACCTTAGTGATACATTTTGGGATAGTACCTAAACCTTAAAGCAGAAATTGGGGCACTTTTGAAATTTTCATTTTTGACCAAAATCGAAAGGTCCGGGGCTTAGGGAATTTCTCATATGCCACAAAACGGTTGAAGCTCCTGTTCAAAAATTATGCTCTGAAATCAACTTCTGTCACCTTAGTGATACATTTTGGGATAGTACCTAAACCTTAAAGCAGAAATTGGGGCACTTTTGAAATTTTCATTTTTGACCAAAATCGACAGGTCCGGGGCTTAGGGAATTTCTCATATGCCACAAAACGGTTGAAGCTACTGTTCAAAAATTATGCTCCGAAATCAACTTCTGTCACCTTAGTGATACATTTTGGGATAGTACCTAAACTTTAAAGCAGAAATTGGGGCACTTTTGAAATTTTCATTTTTGACCAAAATCGACAGGTCCGGGGCTTAGGGAATTTCTCATATGCCACAAAACGGTTGAAGCTACTGTTCAAAAATTATGCTCCGAAATCAACTTCTGTCACCTTAGTGATACATTTTGGGATAGTACCTAAAAATTAAAGCAGAAATTGGGGCACTACTGAAATTTTCATTTTTGACCAAAATCGACAGGTCCGGGGCTTAGGGAATTTCTCATATGCCACAAAACGGTTGAAGCTCCTGTTCAAAAATTATGCTTCGAAATCAACTTCTGTCACCTTAGTGATATATTTTGGGATAGTTCCTAAACTTTAAAGCAGAAATTGGGGCACTTTTGAAATTTTCATTTTTGACCAAAATCGACAGGTCCGGGGCTTAGGGAATTTCTCATATGCCACAAAACGGTTGAAGCTACTGTTCAAAAATTATGCTCCGAAATCAACTTCTGTCACCTTAGTGATACATTTTGGGATAGTACCTAAACTTTAAAGCAGAAATTGGGGCACTTTTGAAATTTTCATTTTTGACCAAAATCGACAGGTCCGGGGCTTAGGGAATTTCTCATATGCCACAAAACGGTTGAAGCTACTGTTCAAAAATTATGCTCCGAAATCAACTTCTATCACCTTAGTGATACATTTTGGGATAGTTCCTAAACTTTAAAGCATAAATTGGGGCACTTTTGAAATTTTCATTTTTGACCAAAATCGACAGGTCCGGGGCTTAGGGAATTTCTCATATGCCACAAAACGGTTGAAGCTACTGTTCAAAAATTATGCTCCGAAATCAACTTCTGTCACCTTAGTGATACATTTTGGGATAGTACCTAAACTTTAAAGCAGAAATTGGGGCACTTTTGAAATTTTCATTTTTGACCAAAATCGACAGGTCCGGGGCTTAGGGAATTTCTCATATGCCACAAAACGGTTGAAGCTACTGTTCAAAAATTATGCTCCGAAATCAACTTCTGTCACCTTAGTGATACATTTTGGGATAGTACCTAAAAATTAAAGCAGAAATTGGGGCACTACTGAAATTTTCATTTTTGACCAAAATCGACAGGTCCGGGGCTTAGGGAATTTCTCATATGCCACAAAACGGTTGAAGCTCCTGTTCAAAAATTATGCTCCGAAATCAAATTCTGTCACCTTAGTGATACATTTTGGGATATTACCTAAACATTAAAGCAGAAATTGGGACACTTTTGAAATTATCATTTTTGACCAAAATCGACAGGTCCAGGGCTTAGGGAATTTCTCATATGCCACAAAACGGTTGAAGCTACTGTTCAAAAATTATGCTCTGAAATCAACTTCTGTCACCTTAGTGATACATTTTGGGATAGTACCTAAACTTTAAAGCAGAAATTGGGGCACTTTTGAAATTTTCATTTTTGACCAAAATCGACAGGTCCGGGGCTTAGGGAATTTCATATATGCCACAAAACGGTTGAAGCTACTGTTCAAAAATTATGCTCCGAAATCAACTTCTGTCACCTTAGTGATACATTTTGGGATAGTACCTAAACTTTAAAGCAGAAATTGGGGCACTTTTGAAATTTTCATTTTTGACCAAAATCGACAGGTCCGGGGCTTAGGGAATTTCTCATATGCCACAAAACGGTTGAAGCTCCTGTTCAAAAATTATGCTCTGAAATCAACTTCTGTCACCTTAGTGATACATTTTGGGATAGTACCTAAACTTTAAAGCAGAAATTGGGGCACTTTTGAAATTTTCATTTTTGACCAAAATCGACAGGTCCGGGGCTTAGGGAATTTCTCATATGCCACAAAGTGGTTGAAGCTCCTGTTCAAAAATTATGCTCCATAATCAACTTCTGTCTCCTTAGTGATACATTTTGGGATAGTACCTAAAAATTAAAGCAGAAATTGGGACACTATTGAAATTTTAATTTTTGACCAAAATCGACAGGTCCGGTGCTTAGGGAATTTCTCATATGCCACAAAACGGTTGAAGCTACTGTTCAAAAATTATGCTCCGAAATCAACTTCTGTCACCTTAGTGATACATTTTGGGATAGTTCCTAAACTTAAAAGCAGTAATTGGGGCTCTTTTGAAATTGTCATTTTTGAACAAAATCAACAGGTCCGTGGCTTAGGGAATTTCTCATATGCCACAAAACGGTTGAAGCTCCAGTTCAAAAATTATGCTCTATAATCAACTTCTGTCACCTTAGTGATACATTTTGGGATAGTACCTAAAAATTAAAGCAGAAATTGGGGCACTACTGAAATTTTCATTTTTGACCAAAATCGACAGGTCCGGGGCTTAGGGAATTTCTCATATGCCACAAAACGTTTGAAGCTCCTGTTCAAAAATTATGCTTCGAAATCAACTTCTGTCACCTTAGTGATATATTTTGGGATAGTTCCTAAACTTTAAAGCAGAAATTGGGGCACTTTTGAAATTTTCATTTTTGACCAAAATCGACAGGTCCGGGGCTTAGGGAATTTCTCGTATGCCACAAAACGGTTGAAGCTACTGTTCAAAAATTATGCTCCGAAATCAACTTCTGTCACCTTAGTGATACATTTTGGGATAGTACCTAAACTTTAAAGCATAAATTGGGGCACTTTTGAAATTTTCATTTTTGACCAAAATCGACAGGTCCGGGGCTTAGGGAATTTCTCATATGCCACAAAACGGTTGAAGCTACTGTTCAAAAATTATGCTCCGAAATCAACTTCTGTCACCTTAGTGATACATTTTGGGATAGTACCTAAAAATTAAAGCAGAAATTGGGGCACTACTGAAATTTTCATTTTTGACCAAAATCGACAGGTCCGGGGCTTAGGGAATTTCTCATATGCCACAAAACGGTTGAAGCTCCTGTTCAAAAATTATGCTCCATAATCAACTTCTGTCTCCTTAGTGATACATTTTGGGATAGTACCTAAAAATTAAAGCAGAAATTGGGACACTTTTGAAATTTAAATTTTTGACCAAAATCGACAGGTCCGGGGCTTAGGGAATTTCATATATGCCACAAAACGGTTGAAGCTACTGTTCAAAAATTATGCTCCGAAATCAACTTCTGTCACCTTAGTGATACATTTTGGGATAGTACCTAAACTTTAAAGCAGAAATTGGGGCACTTTTGAAATTTTCATTTTTGACCAAAATCGACAGGTCCGGGGCTTAGGGAATTTCTCATATGCCACAAAACGGTTGAAGCTCCTGTACAAAAATTATGCTCTGAAATCAACTTCTGTCACCTTAGTGATACATTTTGGGATAGTACCTAAACCTTAAAGCAGAAATTGGGGCACTTTTGAAATTTTCATTTTTGACCAAAATCGACAGGTCCGGGGCTTAGGGAATTTCTCATATGCCACAAAACGGTTGAAGCTACTGTTCAAAAATTATGCTCCGAAATCAACTTCTGTCACCTTAGTGATACATTTTGGGATAGTACCTAAACTTTAAAGCAGAAATTGGGGCACTTTTGAAATTTTAATTTTTGACCAAAATCGACAGGTCCGGGGCTTAGGGAATTTCTCATATGCCACAAAGTGGTTGAAGCTCCTGTTCAAAAATTATGCTCCATAATCAACTTCTGTCTCCTTAGTGATACATTTTGGGATAGTACCTAAAAATTAAAGCAGAAATTGGGACACTATTGAAATTTTAATTTTTGACCAAAATCGACAGGTCCGGTGCTTAGGGAATTTCTCATATGCCACAAAACGGTTGAAGCTACTGTTCAAAAATTATGCTCCGAAATCAAATTCTGTCACCTTAGTGATACATTTTGGGATATTACCTAAACATTAAAGCAGAAATTGGGACACTTTTGAAATTATCATTTTTGACCAAAATCGACAGGTCCAGGGCTTAGGGAATTTCTCATATGCCACAAAACGGTTGAAGCTACTGTTCAAAAATGATGCTCCGAAATCAACTTCTGTCACCTTAGTGATACATTTTGGGATAGTACCTAAACTTTAAAGCAGAAATTGGGGCACTTTTGAAATTTTCATTTTTGACCAAAATCGACAGGTCCGGGGCTTAGGGAATTTCTCATACGCCACAAAACGGTTGAAGCTCCTGTTCAAAAATTATGCTCCGAAATCAACTTCTGTCACCTTAGTGATACATTTTGGGATAGTTCCTAAACTTAAAAGCAGTAATTGGGTCTCTTTTGAAATTGTCATTTTTGAACAAAATCAACAGGTCCGTGGCTTAGGGAATTTCTCTTATGCCACAAAACGGTTGAAGCTCCAGTTCAAAAATTATGCTCTATAATCAACTTCTGTCACCTTAGTGATACATTTTGGGATAGTACCTAAAAATTAAAGCAAAAATTGGGGCACTACTGAAATTTTCATTTTTGACCAAAATCGACAGGTTCGGGGCTTAGGGAATTTCTCATATGCCACAAAACGGTTGAAGCTCCTGTTCAAAAATTATGCTCCGAAATCAAATTCTGTCACCTTAGTGATACATTTTGGGATATTACCTAAACATTAAAGCAGAAATTGGGACACTTTTGAAATTATCATTTTTGACCAAAATCGACAGGTCCAGGGCTTAGGGAATTTCTCATATGCCACAAAACGGTTGAAGCTACTGTTCAAAAATTATGCTCTGAAATCAACTTCTGTCACCTTAGTGATACATTTTGGGATAGTACCTAAACTTTAAAGCAGAAATTGGGGCACTTTTTGAAATTTTCATTTTTGACCAAAATCGACAGGTCCGGGACTTAGGGAATTTCTCATATGCCACAAAGTGGTTGAAGCTCCTGTTCAAAAATTATGCTCCATAATCAACTTCTGTCTTCTTAGTGATACATTTTGGGATAGTGCCTAAAAATTAAAGCAGAAATTGGGGCACTTTTGAAATTTTCATTTTTGACAAAAATCGACAGGTCCGGGGCTTAGGGAATTTCTCATATGCCACAAAACGGTTGAAGCTACTGTTCAAAAATTATGCTCTGAAATCAACTTCTGTCACCTTAGTGATACATTTTGGGATAGTACCTAAACTTTAAAGCAGAAATTGGGGCACTTTTGAAATTTTCATTTTTGACCAAAATCGACAGGTCCGGGGCTTAGGGAATTTCTCATATGCCACAAAGTGGTTGAAGCTCCTGTTCAAAAATTATGCTCCATAATCAACTTCTGTCTCCTTAGTGATACATTTTGGGATAGTACCTAAAAATTAAAGCAGAAATTGGGACACTTTTGAAATTTTAATTTTTGACCAAAATCGACAGGTCCGGGGCTTAGGGAATTTCTCATATGCCACAAAACGGTTGAAGCTACTGTTCAAAACTTATGCTCCGAAATCAACTTCTGTCACCTTAGTGATACGTTATGGGATAGTACCTAAAGTTTAAATCAAAAATTGGGGCACTTTTAAAATTTTCATTTTAGACCAAAATCTATAGGTCCGGGCTTAGGGAATTTCTCATATGCCACAAAACGGTTGAAGCTACTGTTCAAAAATGATGCTCCGAAATCAACTTCTGTCACCTTAGTGATACATTTTGGGATAGTACCTAAACTTTAAAGCAGAAATTGGGGCACTTTTGAAATTTTCATTTTTGACCAAAATCGACAGGTCCGGGGCTTAGGGAATTTCTCATATGCCACAAAGTGGTTGAAGCTCCTGTTCAAAAATTATGCTCCATAATCAACTTCTGTCTCCTTAGTGATACATTTTGGGATAGTACCTAAAAATTAAAGCAGAAATTGGGACACTTTTGAAATTTTCATTTTTTACCAAAATCGACAGGTCCGGGGCTTAGGGAATTTCTCATATGCCACAAAACGGTTGAAGCTCCTGTTCAAAAATTATGCTCTGAAATCAACTTCTGTCTCCTTAGTGATACATTTTGGGATAGTACCTAAACCTTAAAGCAGAAATTGGGGCACTTTTGAAATTTTTATTTTTGACCAAAATCGACAGGTCCGGGGCTTAGGGAATTTCTCATATGCCACAAAACGGTTGAAGCTCCTGTTCAAAAATTATGCTCTGAAATCAACTTCTGTCTCCTTAGTGATACATTTTGGGATAGTACCTAAACCTTAAAGCAGAAATTGGGGCACTTTTGAAATTTTTATTTTTGACCAAAATCGACAGGTCCGGGGCTTAGGGAATTTCTCATATGCCACAAAACGGTTGAAGCTACTGTTCAAAAATTATGCTCTGAAATCAACTTCTGTCACCTTAGTGATACATTTTGGGATAGTACCTAAACCTTAAAGCAGAAATTGGGGCACTTTTGAAATTTTCATTTTTGACCAAAATCGAAAGGTCCGGGGCTTAGGGAATTTCTCATATGCCACAAAACGGTTGAAGCTCCTGTTCAAAAATTATGCTCTGAAATCAACTTCTGTCACCTTAGTGATACATTTTGGGATAGTACCTAAACCTTAAAGCAGAAATTGGGGCACTTTTGAAATTTTCATTTTTGACCAAAATCGACAGGTCCGGGGCTTAGGGAATTTCTCATATGCCACAAAACGGTTGAAGCTCCTGTTCAAAAATTATGCTTCGAAATCAACTTCTGTCACCTTAGTGATATATTTTGGGATAGTTCCTAAACTTTAAAGCAGAAATTGGGGCACTTTTGAAATTTTCATTTTTGACCAAAATCGACAGGTCCGGGGCTTAGGGAATTTCTCATATGCCACAAAACGGTTGAAGCTACTGTTCAAAAATTATGCTCCGAAATCAACTTCTGTCACCTTAGTGATACATTTTGGGATAGTTCCTAAACTTTAAAGCATAAATTGGGGCACTTGAAATTTTAATTTTTGACCAAAATCGACAGGTGCGGGGCTTAGGGAATTTCTCATATGCCACAAAACGGTTGAAGCTACTGTTCAAAAATTATGCTCCGAAATCAACTTCTGTCACCTTAGTGATACATTTTGGGATAGTACCTAAACTTTAAAGCAGAAATTGGGGCACTTTTGAAATTTTCATTTTTGACCAAAATCGACAGGTCCGGGGCTTAGGGAATTTCTCATATGCCACAAAACGGTTGAAGCTACTGTTCAAAAATTATGCTCCGAAATCAACTTCTGTCACCTTAGTGATACATTTTGGGATAGTACCTAAAAATTAAAGCAGAAATTGGGGCACTACTGAAATTTTCATTTTTGACCAAAATCGACAGGTCCGGGGCTTAGGGAATTTCTCATATGCCACAAAACGGTTGAAGCTCCTGTTCAAAAATTATGCTTCGAAATCAACTTCTGTCACCTTAGTGATATATTTTGGGATAGTTCCTAAACTTTAAAGCAGAAATTGGGGCACTTTTGAAATTTTCATTTTTGACCAAAATCGACAGGTCCGGGGCTTAGGGAATTTCTCATATGCCACAAAACGGTTGAAGCTACTGTTCAAAAATTATGCTCCGAAATCAACTTCTGTCACCTTAGTGATACATTTTGGGATAGTACCTAAACTTTAAAGCAGAAATTGGGGCACTTTTGAAATTTTCATTTTTGACCAAAATCGACAGGTCCGGGGCTTAGGGAATTTCTCATATGCCACAAAACGGTTGAAGCTACTGTTCAAAAATTATGCTCCGAAATCAACTTCTATCACCTTAGTGATACATTTTGGGATAGTTCCTAAACTTTAAAGCATAAATTGGGGCACTTTTGAAATTTTCATTTTTGACCAAAATCGACAGGTCCGGGGCTTAGGGAATTTCTCATATGCCACTAAACGGTTGAAGCTACTGTTCAAAAATTATGCTCCGAAATCAACTTCTGTCACCTTAGTGATACATTTTGGGATAGTACCTAAACTTTAAAGCAGAAATTGGGGCACTTTTGAAATTTTCATTTTTGACCAAAATCGACAGGTCCGGGGCTTAGGGAATTTCTCATATGCCACAAAACGGTTGAAGCTACTGTTCAAAAATTATGCTCCGAAATCAACTTCTGTCACCTTAGTGATACATTTTGGGATAGTACCTAAAAATTAAAGCAGAAATTGGGGCACTACTGAAATTTTCATTTTTGACCAAAATCGACAGGTCCGGGGCTTAGGGAATTTCTCATATGCCACAAAACGGTTGAAGCTCCTGTTCAAAAATTATGCTCCGAAATCAAATTCTGTCACCTTAGTGATACATTTTGGGATATTACCTAAACATTAAAGCAGAAATTGGGACACTTTTGAAATTATCATTTTTGACCAAAATCGACAGGTCCAGGGCTTAGGGAATTTCTCATATGCCACAAAACGGTTGAAGCTACTGTTCAAAAATTATGCTCTGAAATCAACTTCTGTCACCTTAGTGATACATTTTGGGATAGTACCTAAACTTTAAAGCAGAAATTGGGGCACTTTTGAAATTTTCATTTTTGACCAAAATCGACAGGTCCGGGGCTTAGGGAATTTCATATATGCCACAAAACTGTTGAAGCTACTGTTCAAAAATTATGCTCCGAAATCAACTTCTGTCACCTTAGTGATACATTTTGGGATAGTACCTAAACTTTAAAGCAGAAATTGGGGAACTTTTGAAATTTTCATTTTTGACCAAAATCGACAGGATCGGGGCTTAGGGAATTTCTCATATGCCACAAAGTGGTTGAAGCTCCTGTTCAAAAATTATGCTCCATAATCAACTTCTGTCTCCTTAGTGATACATTTTGGGATAGTACCTAAAAATTAAAGCAGAAATTGGGACACTATTGAAATTTTAATTTTTGACCAAAATCGACAGGTCCGGTGCTTAGGGAATTTCTCATATGCCACAAAACGGTTGAAGCTACTGTTCAAAAATTATGCTCCGAAATCAACTTCTGTCACCTTAGTGATACATTTTGGGATAGTTCCTAAACTTAAAAGCAGTAATTGGGGCTCTTTTGAAATTGTCATTTTTGAACAAAATCAACAGGTCCGTGGCTTAGGGAATTTCTCATATGCCACAAAACGGTTGAAGCTCCAGTTCAAAAATTATGCTCTATAATCAACTTCTGTCACCTTAGTGATACATTTTGGGATAGTACCTAAAAATTAAAGCAGAAATTGGGGCACTACTGAAATTTTCATTTTTGACCAAAATCGACAGGTCCGGGGCTTAGGGAATTTCTCATATGCCACAAAACGTTTGAAGCTCCTGTTCAAAAATTATGCTTCGAAATCAACTTCTGTCACCTTAGTGATATATTTTGGGATAGTTCCTAAACTTTAAAGCAGAAATTGGGGCACTTTTGAAATTTTCATTTTTGACCAAAATCGACAGGTCCGGGGCTTAGGGAATTTCTCGTATGCCACAAAACGGTTGAAGCTACTGTTCAAAAATTATGCTCCGAAATCAACTTCTGTCACCTTAGTGATACATTTTGGGATAGTACCTAAACTTTAAAGCATAAATTGGGGCACTTTTGAAATTTTCATTTTTGACCAAAATCGACAGGTCCGGGGCTTAGGGAATTTCTCATATGCCACAAAACGGTTGAAGCTACTGTTCAAAAATTATGCTCCGAAATCAACTTCTGTCACCTTAGTGATACATTTTGGGATAGTACCTAAAAATTAAAGCAGAAATTGGGGCACTACTGAAATTTTCATTTTTGACCAAAATCGACAGGTCCGGGGCTTAGGGAATTTCTCATATGCCACAAAACGGTTGAAGCTCCTGTTCAAAAATTATGCTCCGAAATCAAATTCTGTCACCTTAGTGATATATTTTGGGATATTACCTAAACATTAAAGCAGAAATTGGGACACTTTTGAAATTATCATTTTTGACCAAAATCGACAGGTCCAGGGCTTAGGGAATTTCTCATATGCCACAAAACGGTTGAAGCTACTGTTCAAAAATTATGCTCTGAAATCAACTTCTGTCACCTTAGTGATACATTTTGGGATAGTACCTAAACTTTAAAGCAGAAATTGGGGCACTTTTGAAATTTTCATTTTTGACCAAAATCGACAGGTCCGGGGCTTAGGGAATTTCTCATATGCCCCAAAGTGGTTGAAGCTCCTGTTCAAAAATTATGCTCCATAATCAACTTCTGTCTCCTTAGTGATACATTTTGGGATAGTACCTAAAAATTAAAGCAGAAATTGGGACACTTTTGAAATTTAAATTTTTGACCAAAATCGACAGGTCCGGGGCTTAGGGAATTTCATATATGCCACAAAACGGTTGAAGCTACTGTTCAAAAATTATGCTCCGAAATCAACTTCTGTCACCTTAGTGATACATTTTGGGATAGTACCTAAACTTTAAAGCAGAAATTGGGGCACTTTTGAAATTTTCATTTTTGACCAAAATCGACAGGTCCGGGGCTTAGGGAATTTCTCATATGCCACAAAACGGTTGAAGCTCCTGTACAAAAATTATGCTCTGAAATCAACTTCTGTCACCTTAGTGATACATTTTGGGATAGTACCTAAACCTTAAAGCAGAAATTTGGGCACTTTTGAAATTTTCATTTTTGACCAAAATCGACAGGTCCGTGGCTTAGGGAATTTCTCATATGCCACAAAACGGTTGAAGCTACTGTTCAAAAATTATGCTCCGAAATCAACTTCTGTCACCTTAGTGATACATTTTGGGATAGTACCTAAACTTTAAAGCAGAAATTGGGGCACTTTTGAAATTTTAATTTTTGACCAAAATCGACAGGTCCGGGGCTTAGGGAATTTCTCATATGCCACAAAGTGGTTGAAGCTCCTGTTCAAAAATTATGCTCCATAATCAACTTCTGTCTCCTTAGTGATACATTTTGGGATAGTACCTAAAAATTAAAGCAGAAATTGGGACACTATTGAAATTTTAATTTTTGACCAAAATCGACAGGTCCGGTGCTTAGGGAATTTCTCATATGCCACAAAACGGTTGAAGCTACTGTTCAAAAATTATGCTCCGAAATCAAATTCTGTCACCTTAGTGATACATTTTGGGATATTACCTAAACATTAAAGCAGAAATTGGGACACTTTTGAAATTATCATTTTTGACCAAAATCGACAGGTCCAGGGCTTAGGGAATTTCTCATATGCCACAAAACGGTTGAAGCTACTGTTCAAAAATTATGCTCTGAGATCAACTTCTGTCACCTTAGTGATACATTTTGGGATAGTACCTAAACTTTAAAGCAGAAATTATGGCACTTTTGAAATTTTCATTTTTGACCAAAATCGACAGGTCCGGGGCTAAGGGAATTTCTCATATGCCACAAAGTGGTTGAAGCTCCTGTTCAAAAATTATGCTCCATAATCAACTTCTGTCTCCTTAGTGATACATTTTGGGATAGTACCTAAAAATTAAAGCAGAAATTGGGACACTTTTGAAATTTAAATTTTTGACCAAAATCGACAGGTCCGGGGCTTAGGGAATTTCATATATGCCACAAAACGTTTGAAGCTCCTGTTCAAAAATTATGCTTCGAAATCAACTTCTGTCACCTTAGTGATATATTTTGGGATAGTTCCTAAACTTTAAAGCAGAAATTGGGGCACTTTTGAAATTTTCATTTTTGACCAAAATCGACAGGTCCGGGGCTTAGGGAATTTCTCATATGCCACAAAACGGTTGAAGCTACTGTTCAAAAATTATGCTCCGAAATCAACTTCTGTCACCTTAGTGATACATTTTGGGATAGTACCTAAACTTTAAAGCATAAATTGGGGCACTTTTGAAATTTTCATTTTTGACCAAAATCGACAGGTCCGGGGCTTAGGGAATTTCTCATATGCCACAAAACGGTTGAAGCTACTGTTCAAAAATTATGCTCCGAAATCAACTTCTGTCACCTTAGTGATACATTTTGGGATAGTACCTAAAAATTAAAGCAGAAATTGGGGCACTACTGAAATTTTCATTTTTGACCAAAATCGACAGGTCCGGGGCTTAGGGAATTTCTCATATGCCACAAAACGGTTTAAGCTCCTGTTCAAAAATTATGCTCCGAAATCAAATTCTGTCACCTTAGTGATATATTTTGGGATATTACCTAAACATTAAAGCAGAAATTGGGACACTTTTGAAATTATCATTTTTGACCAAAATCGACAGGTCCAGGGCTTAGGGAATTTCTCATATGCCACAAAATGGTTGAAGCTACTGTTCAAAAATTATGCTCTGAAATTTACTTCTGTCACCTTAGTGATACATTTTGGGATAGTACCTAAACTTTAAAGCAGAAATTGGGGCACTTTTGAAATTTTCATTTTTGACCAAAATCGACAGGTCCGGGGCTTAGGGAATTTCTCATATGCCACAAAGTGGTTGAAGCTCCTGTTCAAAAATTATGCTCCATAATCAACTTCTGTCTCCTTAGTGATACATTTTGGGATAGTACCTAAAAATTAAAGCAGAAATTGGGACACTTTTGAAATTTAAATTTTTGACCAAAATCGACAGGTCCGGGGCTTAGGGAATTTCATATATGCCACAAAACGGTTGAAGCTACTGTTCAAAAATTATGCTCCGAAATCAACTTCTGTCACCTTAGTGATACATTTTGGGATAGTACCTAAACTTTAAAGCAGAAATTGGGGCACTTTTGAAATTTTCATTTTTGACCAAAATCGACAGGTCCGGGGCTTAGGGAATTTCTCATATGCCACAAAACGGTTGAAGCTCCTGTTCAAAAATTATGCTCTGAAATCAACTTCTGTCACCTTAGTGATACATTTTGGGATAGTACCTAAACCTTAAAGCAGAAATTGGGGCACTTTTGAAATTTTCATTTTTGACCAAAATCGACAGGTCCGGGGCTTAGGGAATTTCTCATATGCCACAAAACGGTTGAAACTACTGTTCAAAAATTATGCTCCGAAATCAACTTCTGTCACCTTAGTGATACATTTTGGGATAGTACCTAAACTTTAAAGCAGAAATTGGGGCACTTTTGAAATTTTCATTTTTGACCAAAATCGACAGGTCCGGGGCTTAGGGAATTTCTCATATGCCACAAAGTGGTTGAAGCTCCTGTTCAAAAATTATGCTCCATAATCAACTTCTGTCTCCTTAGTGATACATTTTGGGATAGTACCTAAAAATTAAAGCAGAAATTGGGACACTATTGAAATTTTAATTTTTTACCAAAATCGACAGGTCCGGTGCTTAGGGAATTTCTCATATGCCACAAAACGGTTGAAGCTACTGTTCAAAAATTATGCTCCGAAATCAAATTCTGTCACCTTAGTGATACATTTTGGGATATTACCTAAACATTAAAGCAGAAATTGGGACACTTTTGAAATTATCATTTTTGACCAAAATCGACAGGTCCAGGGCTTAGGGAATTTCTCATATGCCACAAAACGGTTGAAGCTACTGTTCAAAAATTATGCTCTGAAATCAACTTCTGTCACCTTAGTGATACATTTTGGGATAGTACCTAAACTTTAAAGCAGAAATTGGGGCACTTTTGAAATTTTCATTTTTGACCAAAATCGACAGGTCCGGGGCTTAGGGAATTTCTCATATGCCACAAAGTGGTTGAAGCTCCTGTTCAAAAATTATGCTCCATAATCAACTTCTGTCTCCTTAGTGATACATTTTGGGATAGTACCTAAAAATTAAAGCAGAAATTGGGACACTTTTGAAATTTAAATTTTTGACCAAAATCGACAGGTCCGGGGCTTAGTTAATTTCATATATGCCACAAAACGGTTGAAGCTACTGTTCAAAAATTATGCTCCGAAATCAACTTCTGTCACCTTAGTGATACATTTTGGGATAGTACCTAAACTTTAAAGCAGAAATTGGGGCACTTTTGAAATTTTCATTTTTGACCAAAATCGACAGGTCCGGGGCTTAGGGAATTTCTCATATGCCACAAAACGGTTGAAGCTCCTGTTCAAAAATTATGCTCTGAAATCAACTTCTGTCACCTTAGTGATACATTTTGGGATAGTACCTAAACTTTAAAGCAGAAATTGGGGCACTTTTGAAATTTTCATTTTTGACCAAAATTGACAGGTCCGGGGCTTAGGGAATTTCTCATATGCCACAAAGTGGTTGAAGCTCCTGTTCAAAAATTATGCTCCATAATCAACTTCTGTCTCCTTAGTGATACATTTTGGGTTAGTACCTAAAAATTAAAGCAGAAATTGGGACACTATTGAAATTTTAATTTTTGACCAAAATCGACAGGGACGGTGCTTAGGGAATTTCTCATATGCCACAAAACGGTTGAAGCTACTGTTCAAAAATTATGCTCCGAAATCAACTTCTGTCACCTTAGTGATACATTTTGGGATAGTACCTAAACTTTAAGCAGAAATTGGGGCACTTTTAAAATTTTCATTTTTGACCAAAATTGACAGGTCCGGGGCTTAGGGAATTTCTCATATGCCACAAAACGGTTGAAGCTCCTGTTCAAAAATTATGCTCTGAAATCAACTTCTGTCACCTTAGTGATACATTTTGGGATAGTACCTAAACCTTAAAGCAGAAATTGGGGCACTTTTGAAATTTTTATTTTTGACCAAAATCGACAGGTCCGGGGCTTAGGGAATTTCTCATATGCCACAAAACGGTTGAAACTACTGTTCAAAAATTATGCTCCGAAATCAACTTCTGTCACCTTAGTGATACATTTTGGGATAGTACCTAAACTTTAAAGCAGAAATTGGGGCACTTTTGAAATTTTAATTTTTGACCAAAATCGACAGGTCCGGGGCTTAGGGAATTTCTCATATGCCACAAAGTGGTTGAAGCTCCTGTTCAAAAATTATGCTCCATAATCAACTTCTGTCTCCTTAGTGATACATTTTGGGATAGTACCTAAAAATTAAAGCAGAAATTGGGACACTATTGAAATTTTAATTTTTTACCAAAATCGACAGGTCCGGTGCTTAGGGAATTTCTCATATGCCACAAAACGGTTGAAGCTACTGTTCAAAAATTATGCTCCGAAATCAAATTCTGTCACCTTAGTGATACATTTTGGGATATTACCTAAACATTAAAGCAGAAATTGGGACACTTTTGAAATTATCATTTTTGACCAAAATCGACAGGTCCAGGGCTTAGGGAATTTCTCATATGCCACAAAACGGTTGAAGCTACTGTTCAAAAATTATGCTCTGAAATCAACTTCTGTCACCTTAGTGATACATTTTGGGATAGTACCTAAACTTTAAAGCAGAAATTGGGGCACTTTTGAAATTTTCATTTTTGACCAAAATCGACAGGTCCGGGGCTTAGGGAATTTCTCATATGCCACAAAGTGGTTGAAGCTCCTGTTCAAAAATTATGCTCCATAATCAACTTCTGTCTCCTTAGTGATACATTTTGGGATAGTACCTAAAAATTAAAGCAGAAATTGGGACACTTTTGAAATTTAAATTTTTGACCAAAATCGACAGGTCCGGGGCTTAGGGAATTTCATATATGCCACAAAACGGTTGAAGCTACTGTTCAAAAATTATGCTCCGAAATCAACTTCTGTCACCTTAGTGATACATTTTGGGATAGTACCTAAACTTTAAAGCAGAAATTGGGGCACTTTTGAAATTTTCATTTTTGACCAAAATCGACAGGTCCGGGGCTTAGGGAATTTCTCATATGCCACAAAACGGTTGAAGCTCCTGTTCAAAAATTATGCTCTGAAATCAACTTCTGTCACCTTAGTGATACATTTTGGGATAGTACCTAAACTTTAAAGCAGAAATTGGGGCACTTTTGAAATTTTCATTTTTGACCAAAATTGACAGGTCCGGGGCTTAGGGAATTTCTCATATGCCACAAAGTGGTTGAAGCTCCTGTTCAAAAATTATGCTCCATAATCAACTTCTGTCTCCTTAGTGATACATTTTGGGTTAGTACCTAAAAATTAAAGCAGAAATTGGGACACTATTGAAATTTTAATTTTTGACCAAAATCGACAGGTCCGGTGCTTAGGGAATTTCTCATATGCCACAAAACGGTTGAAGCTACTGTTCAAAAATTATGCTCCGAAATCAAATTCTGTCACCTTAGTGATACATTTTGGGATATTACCTAAACATTAAAGCAGAAATTGGGACACTTTTGAAATTATCATTTTTGACCAAAATCGACAGGTCCAGGGCTTAGGGAATTTCTCATATGCCACAAAACGGTTGAAGCTACTGTTCAAAAATTATGCTCTGAAATCAACTTCTGTCACCTTAGTGATACATTTTGGGATAGTACCTAAACCTTAAAGCAGAAATTGGGGCACTTTTGAAATTTTTATTTTTGACCAAAATCGACAGGTCCGGGGCTTAGGGAATTTCTCATATGCCACAAAACGGTTGAAACTACTGTTCAAAAATTATGCTCCGAAATCAACTTCTGTCACCTTAGTGATACATTTTGGGATAGTACCTAAACTTTAAAGCAGAAATTGGGGCACTTTTGAAATTTTAATTTTTGACCAAAATCGACAGGTCCGGGGCTTAGGGAATTTCTCATATGCCACAAAGTGGTTGAAGCTCCTGTTCAAAAATTATGCTCCATAATCAACTTCTGTCTCCTTAGTGATACATTTTGGGATAGTACCTAAAAATTAAAGCAGAAATTGGGACACTATTGAAATTTTAATTTTTTACCAAAATCGACAGGTCCGGTGCTTAGGGAATTTCTCATATGCCACAAAACGGTTGAAGCTACTGTTCAAAAATTATGCTCCGAAATCAAATTCTGTCACCTTAGTGATACATTTTGGGATATTACCTAAACATTAAAGCAGAAATTGGGACACTTTTGAAATTATCATTTTTGACCAAAATCGACAGGTCCAGGGCTTAGGGAATTTCTCATATGCCACAAAACGGTTGAAGCTACTGTTCAAAAATTATGCTCTGAAATCAACTTCTGTCACCTTAGTGATACATTTTGGGATAGTACCTAAACTTTAAAGCAGAAATTGGGGCACTTTTGAAATTTTCATTTTTGACCAAAATCGACAGGTCCGGGGCTTAGGGAATTTCTCATATGCCACAAAGTGGTTGAAGCTCCTGTTCAAAAATTATGCTCCATAATCAACTTCTGTCTCCTTAGTGATACATTTTGGGATAGTACCTAAAAATTAAAGCAGAAATTGGGACACTTTTGAAATTTAAATTTTTGACCAAAATCGACAGGTCCGGGGCTTAGGGAATTTCATATATGCCACAAAACGGTTGAAGCTACTGTTCAAAAATTATGCTCCGAAATCAACTTCTGTCACCTTAGTGATACATTTTGGGATAGTACCTAAACTTTAAAGCAGAAATTGGGGCACTTTTGAAATTTTCATTTTTGACCAAAATCGACAGGTCCGGGGCTTAGGGAATTTCTCATATGCCACAAAACGGTTGAAGCTCCTGTTCAAAAATTATGCTCTGAAATCAACTTCTGTCACCTTAGTGATACATTTTGGGATAGTACCTAAACTTTAAAGCAGAAATTGGGGCACTTTTGAAATTTTCATTTTTGACCAAAATTGACAGGTCCGGGGCTTAGGGAATTTCTCATATGCCACAAAGTGGTTGAAGCTCCTGTTCAAAAATTATGCTCCATAATCAACTTCTGTCTCCTTAGTGATACATTTTGGGTTAGTACCTAAAAATTAAAGCAGAAATTGGGACACTATTGAAATTTTAATTTTTGACCAAAATCGACAGGTCCGGTGCTTAGGGAATTTCTCATATGCCACAAAACGGTTGAAGCTACTGTTCAAAAATTATGCTCCGAAATCAACTTCTGTCACCTTAGTGATACATTTTGGGATAGTACCTAAACTTTAAGCAGAAATTGGGGCACTTTTAAAATTTTCATTTTTGACCAAAATTGACAGGTCCGGGGCTTAGGGAATTTCTCATATGCCACAAAACGGTTGAAGCTCCTGTTCAAAAATTATGCTCTGAAATCAACTTCTGTCACCTTAGTGATACATTTTGGGATAGTACCTAAACCTTAAAGCAGAAATTGGGGCACTTTTGAAATTTTTATTTTTGACCAAAATCGACAGGTCCGGGGCTTAGGGAATTTCTCATATGCCACAAAACGGTTGAAACTACTGTTCAAAAATTATGCTCCGAAATCAACTTCTGTCACCTTAGTGATACATTTTGGGATAGTACCTAAACTTTAAAGCAGAAATTGGGGCACTTTTGAAATTTTAATTTTTGACCAAAATCGACAGGTCCGGGGCTTAGGGAATTTCTCATATGCCACAAAGTGGTTGAAGCTCCTGTTCAAAAATTATGCTCCATAATCAACTTCTGTCTCCTTAGTGATACATTTTGGGATAGTACCTAAAAATTAAAGCAGAAATTGGGACACTATTGAAATTTTAATTTTTTACCAAAATCGACAGGTCCGGTGCTTAGGGAATTTCTCATATGCCACAAAACGGTTGAAGCTACTGTTCAAAAATTATGCTCCGAAATCAAATTCTGTCACCTTAGTGATACATTTTGGGATATTACCTAAACATTAAAGCAGAAATTGGGACACTTTTGAAATTATCATTTTTGACCAAAATCGACAGGTCCAGGGCTTAGGGAATTTCTCATATGCCACAAAACGGTTGAAGCTACTGTTCAAAAATTATGCTCTGAAATCAACTTCTGTCACCTTAGTGATACATTTTGGGATAGTACCTAAACTTTAAAGCAGAAATTGGGGCACTTTTGAAATTTTCATTTTTGACCAAAATCGACAGGTCCGGGGCTTAGGGAATTTCTCATATGCCACAAAGTGGTTGAAGCTCCTGTTCAAAAATTATGCTCCATAATCAACTTCTGTCTCCTTAGTGATACATTTTGGGATAGTACCTAAAAATTAAAGCAGAAATTGGGACACTTTTGAAATTTAAATTTTTGACCAAAATCGACAGGTCCGGGGCTTAGGGAATTTCATATATGCCACAAAACGGTTGAAGCTACTGTTCAAAAATTATGCTCCGAAATCAACTTCTGTCACCTTAGTGATACATTTTGGGATAGTTCCTAAACTTAAAAGCAGTAATTGGGGCTCTTTTGAAATTGTCATTTTTGAACAAAATCGACAGGTCCGGGGCTTAGGGAATTTCTCATATGCCACAAAACGGTTGAAGCTCCTGTTCAAAAATTATGCTTCGAAATCAACTTCTGTCACCTTAGTGATATATTTTGGGATAGTTCCTAAACTTTAAAGCAGAAATTGGGGCACTTTTGAAATTTTCATTTTTGACCAAAATCGACAGGTCCGGGGCTTAGGGAATTTCTCATATGCCACAAAACGGTTGAAGCTACTGTTCAAAAATTATGCTCCGAAATCAACTTCTGTCACCTTAGTGATACATTTTGGGATAGTACCTAAACTTTAAAGCAGAAATTGGGGCACTTTTGAAATTTTCATTTTTGACCAAAATCGACAGGTCCGGGGCTTAGGGAATTTCTCATATGCCACAAAACGGTTGAAGCTACTGTTCAAAAATTATGCTCCGAAATCAACTTCTGTCACCTTAGTGATACATTTTGGGATAGTACCTAAACTTTAAAGCAGAAATTGGGGCACTTTTGAAATTTTCATTTTTGACCAAAATCGACAGGTCCGGGGCTTAGGGAATTTCTCATATGCCACAAAGTGGTTGAAGCTCCTGTTCAAAAATTATGCTCCATAATCAACTTCTGTCTCCTTAGTGATACATTTTGGGATAGTACCTAAAAATTAAAGCAGAAATTGGGACACTTTTGAAATTTAAATTTTTGACCAAAATCGACAGGTCCGGGGCTTAGGGAATTTCATATATGCCACAAAACGGTTGAAGCTACTGTTCAAAAATTATGCTCCGAAATCAACTTCTGTCACCTTAGTGATACATTTTGGGATAGTTCCTAAACTTAAAAGCAGTAATTGGGGCTCTTTTGAAATTGTCATTTTTGAACAAAATCGACAGGTCCGGGGCTTAGGGAATTTCTCATATGCCACAAAACGGTTGAAGCTCCTGTTCAAAAATTATGCTTCGAAATCAACTTCTGTCACCTTAGTGATATATTTTGGGATAGTTCCTAAACTTTAAAGCAGAAATTGGGGCACTTTTGAAATTTTCATTTTTGACCAAAATCGACAGGTCCGGGGCTTAGGGAATTTCTCATATGCCACAAAACGGTTGAAGCTACTGTTCAAAAATTATGCTCCGAAATCAACTTCTGTCACCTTAGTGATACATTTTGGGATAGTACCTAAACTTTAAAGCAGAAATTGGGGCACTTTTGAAATTTTCATTTTTGACCAAAATCGACAGGTCCGGGGCTTAGGGAATTTCTCATATGCCACAAAGTGGTTGAAGCTCCTGTTCAAAAATTATGCTCCATAATCAACTTCTGTCTCCTTAGTGATACATTTTGGGATAGTACCTAAAAATTAAAGCAGAAATTGGGACACTTTTGAAATTTAAATTTTTGACCAAAATCGACAGGTCCGGGGCTTAGGGAATTTCATATATGCCACAAAACGGTTGAAGCTACTGTTCAAAAATTATGCTCCGAAATCAACTTCTGTCACCTTAGTGATACATTTTGGGATAGTACCTAAACTTTAAAGCAGAAATTGGGGCACTTTTGAAATTTTCATTTTTGACCAAAATCGACAGGTCCGGGGCTTAGGGAATTTCTCATATGCCACAAAACGGTTGAAGCTCCTGTTCAAAAATTATGCTCTGAAATCAACTTCTGTCACCTTAGTGATACATTTTGGGATAGTACCTAAACTTTAAAGCAGAAATTGGGGCACTTTTGAAATTTTCATTTTTGACCAAAATTGACAGGTCCGGGGCTTAGGGAATTTCTCATATGCCACAAAGTGGTTGAAGCTCCTGTTCAAAAATTATGCTCCATAATCAACTTCTGTCTCCTTAGTGATACATTTTGGGTTAGTACCTAAAAATTAAAGCAGAAATTGGGACACTATTGAAATTTTAATTTTTGACCAAAATCGACAGGTCCGGTGCTTAGGGAATTTCTCATATGCCACAAAACGGTTGAAGCTACTGTTCAAAAATTATGCTCCGAAATCAACTTCTGTCACCTTAGTGATACATTTTGGGATAGTACCTAAACTTTAAGCAGAAATTGGGGCACTTTTAAAATTTTCATTTTTGACCAAAATTGACAGGTCCGGGGCTTAGGGAATTTCTCATATGCCACAAAACGGTTGAAGCTCCTGTTCAAAAATTATGCTCTGAAATCAACTTCTGTCACCTTAGTGATACATTTTGGGATAGTACCTAAACCTTAAAGCAGAAATTGGGGCACTTTTGAAATTTTTATTTTTGACCAAAATCGACAGGTCCGGGGCTTAGGGAATTTCTCATATGCCACAAAACGGTTGAAACTACTGTTCAAAAATTATGCTCCGAAATCAACTTCTGTCACCTTAGTGATACATTTTGGGATAGTACCTAAACTTTAAAGCAGAAATTGGGGCACTTTTGAAATTTTAATTTTTGACCAAAATCGACAGGTCCGGGGCTTAGGGAATTTCTCATATGCCACAAAGTGGTTGAAGCTCCTGTTCAAAAATTATGCTCCATAATCAACTTCTGTCTCCTTAGTGATACATTTTGGGATAGTACCTAAAAATTAAAGCAGAAATTGGGACACTATTGAAATTTTAATTTTTTACCAAAATCGACAGGTCCGGTGCTTAGGGAATTTCTCATATGCCACAAAACGGTTGAAGCTACTGTTCAAAAATTATGCTCCGAAATCAAATTCTGTCACCTTAGTGATACATTTTGGGATATTACCTAAACATTAAAGCAGAAATTGGGACACTTTTGAAATTATCATTTTTGACCAAAATCGACAGGTCCAGGGCTTAGGGAATTTCTCATATGCCACAAAACGGTTGAAGCTACTGTTCAAAAATTATGCTCTGAAATCAACTTCTGTCACCTTAGTGATACATTTTGGGATAGTACCTAAACTTTAAAGCAGAAATTGGGGCACTTTTGAAATTTTCATTTTTGACCAAAATCGACAGGTCCGGGGCTTAGGGAATTTCTCATATGCCACAAAGTGGTTGAAGCTCCTGTTCAAAAATTATGCTCCATAATCAACTTCTGTCTCCTTAGTGATACATTTTGGGATAGTACCTAAAAATTAAAGCAGAAATTGGGACACTTTTGAAATTTTAATTTTTGACCAAAATCGACAGGTCCGGGGCTTAGGGAATTTCATATATGCCACAAAACGGTTGAAGCTACTGTTCAAAAATTATGCTCCGAAATCAACTTCTGTCACCTTAGTGATACATTTTGGGATAGTACCTAAACTTTAAAGCAGAAATTGGGGCACTTTTGAAATTTTCATTTTTGACCAAAATCGACAGGTCCGGGGCTTAGGGAATTTCTCATATGCCACAAAACGGTTGAAGCTCCTGTTCAAAAATTATGCTCTGAAATCAACTTCTGTCACCTTAGTGATACATTTTGGGATAGTACCTAAACTTTAAAGCAGAAATTGGGGCACTTTTGAAATTTTCATTTTTGACCAAAATTGACAGGTCCGGGGCTTAGGGAATTTCTCATATGCCACAAAGTGGTTGAAGCTCCTGTTCAAAAATTATGCTCCATAATCAACTTCTGTCTCCTTAGTGATACATTTTGGGTTAGTACCTAAAAATTAAAGCAGAAATTGGGACACTATTGAAATTTTAATTTTTGACCAAAATCGACAGGTCCGGTGCTTAGGGAATTTCTCATATGCCACAAAACGGTTGAAGCTACTGTTCAAAAATTATGCTCCGAAATCAACTTCTGTCACCTTAGTGATACATTTTGGGATAGTACCTAAACTTTAAGCAGAAATTGGGGCACTTTTAAAATTTTCATTTTTGACCAAAATTGACAGGTCCGGGGCTTAGGGAATTTCTCATATGCCACAAAACGGTTGAAGCTCCTGTTCAAAAATTATGCTCTGAAATCAACTTCTGTCACCTTAGTGATACATTTTGGGATAGTACCTAAACCTTAAAGCAGAAATTGGGGCACTTTTGAAATTTTTATTTTTGACCAAAATCGACAGGTCCGGGGCTTAGGGAATTTCTCATATGCCACAAAACGGTTGAAACTACTGTTCAAAAATTATGCTCCGAAATCAACTTCTGTCACCTTAGTGATACATTTTGGGATAGTACCTAAACTTTAAAGCAGAAATTGGGGCACTTTTGAAATTTTAATTTTTGACCAAAATCGACAGGTCCGGGGCTTAGGGAATTTCTCATATGCCACAAAGTGGTTGAAGCTCCTGTTCAAAAATTATGCTCCATAATCAACTTCTGTCTCCTTAGTGATACATTTTGGGATAGTACCTAAAAATTAAAGCAGAAATTGGGACACTATTGAAATTTTAATTTTTTACCAAAATCGACAGGTCCGGTGCTTAGGGAATTTCTCATATGCCACAAAACGGTTGAAGCTACTGTTCAAAAATTATGCTCCGAAATCAAATTCTGTCACCTTAGTGATACATTTTGGGATATTACCTAAACATTAAAGCAGAAATTGGGACACTTTTGAAATTATCATTTTTGACCAAAATCGACAGGTCCAGGGCTTAGGGAATTTCTCATATGCCACAAAACGGTTGAAGCTACTGTTCAAAAATTATGCTCTGAAATCAACTTCTGTCACCTTAGTGATACATTTTGGGATAGTACCTAAACTTTAAAGCAGAAATTGGGGCACTTTTGAAATTTTCATTTTTGACCAAAATCGACAGGTCCGGGGCTTAGGGAATTTCTCATATGCCACAAAGTGGTTGAAGCTCCTGTTCAAAAATTATGCTCCATAATCAACTTCTGTCTCCTTAGTGATACATTTTGGGATAGTACCTAAAAATTAAAGCAGAAATTGGGACACTTTTGAAATTTAAATTTTTGACCAAAATCGACAGGTCCGGGGCTTAGGGAATTTCATATATGCCACAAAACGGTTGAAGCTACTGTTCAAAAATTATGCTCCGAAATCAACTTCTGTCACCTTAGTGATACATTTTGGGATAGTTCCTAAACTTAAAAGCAGTAATTGGGGCTCTTTTGAAATTGTCATTTTTGAACAAAATCGACAGGTCCGGGGCTTAGGGAATTTCTCATATGCCACAAAACGGTTGAAGCTCCTGTTCAAAAATTATGCTTCGAAATCAACTTCTGTCACCTTAGTGATATATTTTGGGATAGTTCCTAAACTTTAAAGCAGAAATTGGGGCACTTTTGAAATTTTCATTTTTGACCAAAATCGACAGGTCCGGGGCTTAGGGAATTTCTCATATGCCACAAAACGGTTGAAGCTACTGTTCAAAAATTATGCTCCGAAATCAACTTCTGTCACCTTAGTGATACATTTTGGGATAGTACCTAAACTTTAAAGCAGAAATTGGGGCACTTTTGAAATTTTCATTTTTGACCAAAATCGACAGGTCCGGGGCTTAGGGAATTTCTCATATGCCACAAAGTGGTTGAAGCTCCTGTTCAAAAATTATGCTCCATAATCAACTTCTGTCTCCTTAGTGATACATTTTGGGATAGTACCTAAAAATTAAAGCAGAAATTGGGACACTTTTGAAATTTAAATTTTTGACCAAAATCGACAGGTCCGGGGCTTAGGGAATTTCATATATGCCACAAAACGGTTGAAGCTACTGTTCAAAAATTATGCTCCGAAATCAACTTCTGTCACCTTAGTGATACATTTTGGGATAGTTCCTAAACTTAAAAGCAGTAATTGGGGCTCTTTTGAAATTGTCATTTTTGAACAAAATCGACAGGTCCGGGGCTTAGGGAATTTCTCATATGCCACAAAACGGTTGAAGCTCCTGTTCAAAAATTATGCTTCGAAATCAACTTCTGTCACCTTAGTGATATATTTTGGGATAGTTCCTAAACTTTAAAGCAGAAATTGGGGCACTTTTGAAATTTTCATTTTTGACCAAAATCGACAGGTCCGGGGCTTAGGGAATTTCTCATATGCCACAAAACGGTTGAAGCTCCTGTTCAAAAATTATGCTCTGAAATCAACTTCTGTCACCTTAGTGATACATTTTGGGATAGTACCTAAACTTTAAAGCAGAAATTGGGGCACTTTTGAAATTTTCATTTTTGACCAAAATTGACAGGTCCGGGGCTTAGGGAATTTCTCATATGCCACAAAGTGGTTGAAGCTCCTGTTCAAAAATTATGCTCCATAATCAACTTCTGTCTCCTTAGTGATACATTTTGGGTTAGTACCTAAAAATTAAAGCAGAAATTGGGACACTATTGAAATTTTAATTTTTGACCAAAATCGACAGGTCCGGTGCTTAGGGAATTTCTCATATGCCACAAAACGGTTGAAGCTACTGTTCAAAAATTATGCTCCGAAATCAACTTCTGTCACCTTAGTGATACATTTTGGGATAGTACCTAAACTTTAAGCAGAAATTGGGGCACTTTTAAAATTTTCATTTTTGACCAAAATTGACAGGTCCGGGGCTTAGGGAATTTCTCATATGCCACAAAACGGTTGAAGCTCCTGTTCAAAAATTATGCTCTGAAATCAACTTCTGTCACCTTAGTGATACATTTTGGGATAGTACCTAAACCTTAAAGCAGAAATTGGGGCACTTTTGAAATTTTTATTTTTGACCAAAATCGACAGGTCCGGGGCTTAGGGAATTTCTCATATGCCACAAAACGGTTGAAACTACTGTTCAAAAATTATGCTCCGAAATCAACTTCTGTCACCTTAGTGATACATTTTGGGATAGTACCTAAACTTTAAAGCAGAAATTGGGGCACTTTTGAAATTTTAATTTTTGACCAAAATCGACAGGTCCGGGGCTTAGGGAATTTCTCATATGCCACAAAGTGGTTGAAGCTCCTGTTCAAAAATTATGCTCCATAATCAACTTCTGTCTCCTTAGTGATACATTTTGGGATAGTACCTAAAAATTAAAGCAGAAATTGGGACACTATTGAAATTTTAATTTTTTACCAAAATCGACAGGTCCGGTGCTTAGGGAATTTCTCATATGCCACAAAACGGTTGAAGCTACTGTTCAAAAATTATGCTCCGAAATCAAATTCTGTCACCTTAGTGATACATTTTGGGATATTACCTAAACATTAAAGCAGAAATTGGGACACTTTTGAAATTATCATTTTTGACCAAAATCGACAGGTCCAGGGCTTAGGGAATTTCTCATATGCCACAAAACGGTTGAAGCTACTGTTCAAAAATTATGCTCTGAAATCAACTTCTGTCACCTTAGTGATACATTTTGGGATAGTACCTAAACTTTAAAGCAGAAATTGGGGCACTTTTGAAATTTTCATTTTTGACCAAAATCGACAGGTCCGGGGCTTAGGGAATTTCTCATATGCCACAAAGTGGTTGAAGCTCCTGTTCAAAAATTATGCTCCATAATCAACTTCTGTCTCCTTAGTGATACATTTTGGGATAGTACCTAAAAATTAAAGCAGAAATTGGGACACTTTTGAAATTTAAATTTTTGACCAAAATCGACAGGTCCGGGGCTTAGGGAATTTCATATATGCCACAAAACGGTTGAAGCTACTGTTCAAAAATTATGCTCCGAAATCAACTTCTGTCACCTTAGTGATACATTTTGGGATAGTACCTAAACTTTAAAGCAGAAATTGGGGCACTTTTGAAATTTTCATTTTTGACCAAAATCGACAGGTCCGGGGCTTAGGGAATTTCTCATATGCCACAAAACGGTTGAAGCTCCTGTTCAAAAATTATGCTCTGAAATCAACTTCTGTCACCTTAGTGATACATTTTGGGATAGTACCTAAACTTTAAAGCAGAAATTGGGGCACTTTTGAAATTTTCATTTTTGACCAAAATTGACAGGTCCGGGGCTTAGGGAATTTCTCATATGCCACAAAGTGGTTGAAGCTCCTGTTCAAAAATTATGCTCCATAATCAACTTCTGTCTCCTTAGTGATACATTTTGGGTTAGTACCTAAAAATTAAAGCAGAAATTGGGACACTATTGAAATTTTAATTTTTGACCAAAATCGACAGGTCCGGTGCTTAGGGAATTTCTCATATGCCACAAAACGGTTGAAGCTACTGTTCAAAAATTATGCTCCGAAATCAACTTCTGTCACCTTAGTGATACATTTTGGGATAGTACCTAAACTTTAAGCAGAAATTGGGGCACTTTTAAAATTTTCATTTTTGACCAAAATTGACAGGTCCGGGGCTTAGGGAATTTCTCATATGCCACAAAACGGTTGAAGCTCCTGTTCAAAAATTATGCTCTGAAATCAACTTCTGTCACCTTAGTGATACATTTTGGGATAGTACCTAAACCTTAAAGCAGAAATTGGGGCACTTTTGAAATTTTTATTTTTGACCAAAATCGACAGGTCCGGGGCTTAGGGAATTTCTCATATGCCACAAAACGGTTGAAACTACTGTTCAAAAATTATGCTCCGAAATCAACTTCTGTCACCTTAGTGATACATTTTGGGATAGTACCTAAACTTTAAAGCAGAAATTGGGGCACTTTTGAAATTTTAATTTTTGACCAAAATCGACAGGTCCGGGGCTTAGGGAATTTCTCATATGCCACAAAGTGGTTGAAGCTCCTGTTCAAAAATTATGCTCCATAATCAACTTCTGTCTCCTTAGTGATACATTTTGGGATAGTACCTAAAAATTAAAGCAGAAATTGGGACACTATTGAAATTTTAATTTTTTACCAAAATCGACAGGTCCGGTGCTTAGGGAATTTCTCATATGCCACAAAACGGTTGAAGCTACTGTTCAAAAATTATGCTCCGAAATCAAATTCTGTCACCTTAGTGATACATTTTGGGATATTACCTAAACATTAAAGCAGAAATTGGGACACTTTTGAAATTATCATTTTTGACCAAAATCGACAGGTCCAGGGCTTAGGGAATTTCTCATATGCCACAAAACGGTTGAAGCTACTGTTCAAAAATTATGCTCTGAAATCAACTTCTGTCACCTTAGTGATACATTTTGGGATAGTACCTAAACTTTAAAGCAGAAATTGGGGCACTTTTGAAATTTTCATTTTTGACCAAAATCGACAGGTCCGGGGCTTAGGGAATTTCTCATATGCCACAAAGTGGTTGAAGCTCCTGTTCAAAAATTATGCTCCATAATCAACTTCTGTCTCCTTAGTGATACATTTTGGGATAGTACCTAAAAATTAAAGCAGAAATTGGGACACTTTTGAAATTTAAATTTTTGACCAAAATCGACAGGTCCGGGGCTTAGGGAATTTCATATATGCCACAAAACGGTTGAAGCTACTGTTCAAAAATTATGCTCCGAAATCAACTTCTGTCACCTTAGTGATACATTTTGGGATAGTTCCTAAACTTAAAAGCAGTAATTGGGGCTCTTTTGAAATTGTCATTTTTGAACAAAATCGACAGGTCCGGGGCTTAGGGAATTTCTCATATGCCACAAAACGGTTGAAGCTCCTGTTCAAAAATTATGCTTCGAAATCAACTTCTGTCACCTTAGTGATATATTTTGGGATAGTTCCTAAACTTTAAAGCAGAAATTGGGGCACTTTTGAAATTTTCATTTTTGACCAAAATCGACAGGTCCGGGGCTTAGGGAATTTCTCATATGCCACAAAACGGTTGAAGCTACTGTTCAAAAATTATGCTCCGAAATCAACTTCTGTCACCTTAGTGATACATTTTGGGATAGTACCTAAACTTTAAAGCAGAAATTGGGGCACTTTTGAAATTTTCATTTTTGACCAAAATCGACAGGTCCGGGGCTTAGGGAATTTCTCATATGCCACAAAACGGTTGAAGCTACTGTTCAAAAATTATGCTCCGAAATCAACTTCTGTCACCTTAGTGATACATTTTGGGATAGTACCTAAACTTTAAAGCAGAAATTGGGGCACTTTTGAAATTTTCATTTTTGACCAAAATCGACAGGTCCGGGGCTTAGGGAATTTCTCATATGCCACAAAGTGGTTGAAGCTCCTGTTCAAAAATTATGCTCCATAATCAACTTCTGTCTCCTTAGTGATACATTTTGGGATAGTACCTAAAAATTAAAGCAGAAATTGGGACACTTTTGAAATTTAAATTTTTGACCAAAATCGACAGGTCCGGGGCTTAGGGAATTTCATATATGCCACAAAACGGTTGAAGCTACTGTTCAAAAATTATGCTCCGAAATCAACTTCTGTCACCTTAGTGATACATTTTGGGATAGTTCCTAAACTTAAAAGCAGTAATTGGGGCTCTTTTGAAATTGTCATTTTTGAACAAAATCGACAGGTCCGGGGCTTAGGGAATTTCTCATATGCCACAAAACGGTTGAAGCTCCTGTTGAAAATTATGCTTCGAAATCAACTTCTGTCACCTTAGTGATATATTTTGGGATAGTTCCTAAACTTTAAAGCAGAAATTGGGGCACTTTTGAAATTTTCATTTTTGACCAAAATCGACAGGTCCGGGGCTTAGGGAATTTCTCATATGCCACAAAACGGTTGAAGCTACTGTTCAAAAATTATGCTCCGAAATCAACTTCTGTCACCTTAGTGATACATTTTGGGATAGTACCTAAACTTTAAAGCAGAAATTGGGGCACTTTTGAAATTTTCATTTTTGACCAAAATCGACAGGTCCGGGGCTTAGGGAATTTCTCATATGCCACAAAACGGTTGAAGCTACTGTTCAAAAATTATGCTCCGAAATCAACTTCTGTCACCTTAGTGATACATTTTGGGATAGTTCCTAAACTTTAAAGCATAAATTGGGGCACTTTTGAAATTTTCATTTTTGACCAAAATCGACAGGTCCGGGGCTTAGGGAATTTCTCATATGCCACAAAACGGTTGAAGCTACTGTTCAAAAATTATGCTCCGAAATCAACTTCTGTCACCTTAGTGATACATTTTGGGATAGTACCTAAACTTTAAAGCAGAAATTGGGGCACTTTTGAAATTTTCATTTTTGACCAAAATCGACAGGTCCGGGGCTTAGGGAATTTCTCATATGCCACAAAACGGTTGAAGCTACTGTTCAAAAATTATGCTCCGAAATCAAATTCTGTCACCTTAGTGATACATTTTGGGATATTACCTAAACATTAAAGCAGAAATTGGGACACTTTTGAAATTATCATTTTTGACCAAAATCGACAGGTCCAGGGCTTAGGGAATTTCTCATATGCCACAAAACGGTTGAAGCTACTGTTCAAAAATTATGCTCTGAAATCAACTTCTGTCACCTTAGTGATACATTTTGGGATAGTACCTAAACTTTAAAGCAGAAATTGGGGCACTTTTGAAATTTTCATTTTTGACCAAAATCGACAGGTCCGGGGCTTAGGGAATTTCTCATATGCCACAAAGTGGTTGAAGCTCCTGTTCAAAAATTATGCTCCATAATCAACTTCTGTCTCCTTAGTGATACATTTTGGGATAGTACCTAAAAATTAAAGCAGAAATTGGGACACTTTTGAAATTTAAATTTTTGACCAAAATCGACAGGTCCGGGGCTTAGGGAATTTCATATATGCCACAAAACGGTTGAAGCTACTGTTCAAAAATTATGCTCCGAAATCAACTTCTGTCACCTTAGTGATACATTTTGGGATAGTTCCTAAACTTAAAAGCAGTAATTGGGGCTCTTTTGAAATTGTCATTTTTGAACAAAATCGACAGGTCCGGGGCTTAGGGAATTTCTCATATGCCACAAAACGGTTGAAGCTCCTGTTCAAAAATTATGCTTCGAAATCAACTTCTGTCACCTTAGTGATATATTTTGGGATAGTTCCTAAACTTTAAAGCAGAAATTGGGGCACTTTTGAAATTTTCATTTTTGACCAAAATCGACAGGTCCGGGGCTTAGGGAATTTCTCATATGCCACAAAACGGTTGAAGCTACTGTTCAAAAATTATGCTCCGAAATCAACTTCTGTCACCTTAGTGATACATTTTGGGATAGTACCTAAACTTTAAAGCAGAAATTGGGGCACTTTTGAAATTTTCATTTTTGACCAAAATCGACAGGTCCGGGGCTTAGGGAATTTCTCATATGCCACAAAACGGTTGAAGCTACTGTTCAAAAATTATGCTCCGAAATCAACTTCTGTCACCTTAGTGATACATTTTGGGATAGTTCCTAAACTTTAAAGCATAAATTGGGGCACTTTTGAAATTTTCATTTTTGACCAAAATCGACAGGTCCGGGGCTTAGGGAATTTCTCATATGCCACAAAACGGTTGAAGCTACTGTTCAAAAATTATGCTCCGAAATCAACTTCTGTCACCTTAGTGATACATTTTGGGATAGTACCTAAACTTTAAAGCAGAAATTGGGGCACTTTTGAAATTTTCATTTTTGACCAAAATCGACAGGTCCGGGGCTTAGGGAATTTCTCATATGCCACAAAACGGTTGAAGCTACTGTTCAAAAATGATGCTCCGAAATCAACTTCTGTCACCTTAGTGATACATTTTGGGATAGTACCTAAAAATTAAAGCAGAAATTGGGGCACTACTGAAATTTTCATTTTTGACCAAAATCGACAGGTCCGGGGCTTAGGGAATTTCTCATATGCCACAAAACGGTTGAAGCTACTGTTCAAAAATTATGCTCCGAAATCAAATTCTGTCACCTTAGTGATACATTTTGGGATATTACCTAAACATTAAAGCAGAAATTGGGACACTTTTGAAATTATCATTTTTGACCAAAATCGACAGGTCCAGGGCTTAGGGAATTTCTCATATGCCACAAAACGGTTGAAGCTCCTGTTCAAAAATTATGCTCTGAAATCAACTTCTGTCACCTTAGTGATACATTTTGGGATAGTATCTAAACCTTAAAGCAGAAATTGGGGCACTTTTGAAATTTTCATTTTTGACCAAAATCGACAGGTCCGGGGCTTAGGGAATTTCTCATATGCCACAAAACGGTTGAAGCTACTGTTCAAAAATTATGCTCCGAAATCAACTTCTGTCACCTTAGTGATACATTTTGGGATAGTACATAAACTTTAAAGCAGAAATTGGGGCACTTTTGAAATTTTCATTTTTGACCAAAATCGACAGGTCCGGGGCTTAGGGAATTTCTCATATGCCACAAAGTGGTTGAAGCTCCTGTTCAAAAATTATGCTCCATAATCAACTTCTGTCTCCTTAGTGATACATTTTGGGATAGTACCTAAAAATTAAAGCAGAAATTGGGACACTATTGAAATTTTAATTTTTGACCAAAATCGACAGGTCCGGTGCTTAGGGAATTTCTCATATGCCACAAAACGGTTGAAGCTACTGTTCAAAAATTATGCTCCGAAATCAACTTCTGTCACCTTAGTGATACATTTTGGGATAGTACCTAAACTTTAAAGCAGAAATTGGGGCACTTTTAAAATTTTCATTTTTGACCAAAATCGACAGGTCCGGGGCTTAGGGAATTTCTCATACGCCACAAAACGGTTGAAGCTCCTGTTCAAAAATTATGCTCCGAAATCAACTTCTGTCACCTTAGTGATACATTTTGGGATAGTTCCTAAACTTAAAAGCAGTAATTGGGGCTCTTTTGAAATTGTCATTTTTGAACAAAATCAACAGGTCCGTGGCTTAGGGAATTTCTCATATGCCACAAAACGGTTGAAGCTCCAGTTCAAAAATTATGCTCTATAATCAACTTCTGTCACCTTAGTGATACATTTTGGGATAGTACCTAAAAATTAAAGCAGAAATTGGGGCACTACTGAAATTTTCATTTTTGACCAAAATCGACAGGTCCGGGGCTTAGGGAATTTCTCATATGCCACAAAACGGTTGAAGCTCCTGTTCAAAAATTATGCTTCGAAATCAACTTCTGTCACCTTAGTGATATATTTTGGGATAGTTCCTAAACTTTAAAGCAGAAATTGGGGCAC
This sequence comes from Pseudophryne corroboree, assembly GCF_028390025.1. Lineage (NCBI taxonomy): Eukaryota > Metazoa > Chordata > Amphibia > Anura > Myobatrachidae > Pseudophryne > Pseudophryne corroboree. Next base: position 65,136 of record NW_026967737.1, read on the forward strand.
TTTTGAAATTTTCATTTTTGACCAAAATCGACAGGTCCGGGGCTTAGGGAATTTCTCATATGCCACAAAACGGTTGAAGCTACTGTTCAAAAATTATGCTCCGAAATCAACTTCTGTCACCTTAGTGATACATTTTGGGATAGTACCTAAACTTTAAAGCAGAAATTGGGGCACTTTTGAAATTTTCATTTTTGACCAAAATCGACAGGTCCGGGGCTTAGGGAATTTCTCATATGCCACAAAACGGTTGAAGCTACTGTTCAAAAATTATGCTCCGAAATCAACTTCTGTCACCTTAGTGATACATTTTGGGATAGTTCCTAAACTTTAAAGCATAAATTGGGGCACTTTTGAAATTTTCATTTTTGACCAAAATCGACAGGTCCGGGGCTTAGGGAATTTCTCATATGCCACAAAACGGTTGAAGCTACTGTTCAAAAATTATGCTCCGAAATCAACTTCTGTCACCTTAGTGATACATTTTGGGATAGTACCTAAAAATTAAAGCAGAAATTGGGGCACTACTGAAATTTTCATTTTTGACCAAAATCGACAGGTCCGGGGCTTAGGGAATTTCTCATATGCCACAAAACGGTTGAAGCTCCTGTTCAAAAATTATGCTCCGAAATCAAATTCTGTCACCTTAGTGATACATTTTGGGATATTACCTAAACATTAAAGCAGAAATTGGGACACTTTTGAAATTATCATTTTTGACCAAAATCGACAGGTCCAGGGCTTAGGGAATTTCTCATATGCCACAAAACGGTTGAAGCTACTGTTCAAAAATTATGCTCTGAAATCAACTTCTGTCACCTTAGTGATACATTTTGGGATAGTACCTAAACTTTAAAGCAGAAATTGGGGCACTTTTGAAATTTTCATTTTTGACCAAAATCGACAGGTCCGGGGCTTAGGGAATTTCTCATATGCCACAAAGTGGTTGAAGCTCCTGTTCAAAAATTATGCTCCATAATCAACTTCTGTCTCCTTAGTGATACATTTTGGGATAGTACCTAAAAATTAAAGCAGAAATTGGGACACTTTTGAAATTTAAATTTTTGACCAAAATCGACAGGTCCGGGGCTTAGGGAATTTCATATATGCCACAAAACGGTTGAAGCTACTGTTCAAAAATTATGCTCCGAAATCAACTTCTGTCACCTTAGTGATACATTTTGGGATAGTACCTAAACTTTAAAGCAGAAATTGGGGCACTTTTGAAATTTTCATTTTTGACCAAAATCGACAGGTCCGGGGCTTAGGGAATTTCTCATATGCCACAAAACGGTTGAAGCTCCTGTTCAAAAATGATGCTCTGAAATCAACTTCTGTCACCTTAGTGATACATTTTGGGATAGTACCTAAACTTTAAAGCAGAAATTGGGGCACTTTTGAAATTTTCATTTTTGACCAAAATTGACAGGTCCGGGGCTTAGGGAATTTCTCATATGCCACAAAGTGGTTGAAGCTCCTGTTCAAAAATTATGCTCCATAATCAACTTCTGTCTCCTTAGTGATACATTTTGGGATAGTACCTAAAAATTAAAGCAGAAATTGGGACACTATTGAAATTTTAATTTTTGACCAAAATCGACAGGTCCGGTGCTTAGGGAATTTCTCATATGCCACAAAACGGTTGAAGCTACTGTTCAAAAATTATGCTCCGAAATCAACTTCTGTCACCTTAGTGATACATTTTGGGATAGTTCCTAAACTTAAAAGCAGTAATTGGGGCTCTTTTGAAATTGTCATTTTTGAACAAAATCAACAGGTCCGTGGCTTAGGGAATTTCTCATATGCCACAAAACGGTTGAAGCTCCAGTTCAAAAATTATGCTCTATAATCAACTTCTGTCACCTTAGTGATACATTTTGGGATAGTACCTAAAAATTAAAGCAGAAATTGGGGCACTACTGAAATTTTCATTTTTGACCAAAATCGACAGGTCCGGGGCTTAGGGAATTTCTCATATGCCACAAAACGTTTGAAGCTCCTGTTCAAAAATTATGCTTCGAAATCAACTTCTGTCACCTTAGTGATATATTTTGGGATAGTTCCTAAACTTTAAAGCAGAAATTGGGGCACTTTTGAAATTTTCATTTTTGACCAAAATCGACAGGTCCGGGGCTTAGGGAATTTCTCATATGCCACAAAACGGTTGAAGCTCCTGTTCAAAAATTATGCTTCGAAATCAACTTCTGTCACCTTAGTGATACATTTTGGGATAGTACCTAAACTTTAAAGCAGAAATTGGGGCACTTTTGAAATTTTCATTTTTGACCAAAATCGACAGGTCCGGGGCTTAGGGAATTTCTCATATGCCACAAAACGGTTGAAGCTACTGTTCAAAAATTATGCTCCGAAATCAACTTCTGTCACCTTAGTGATACATTTTGGGATAGTACCTAAAAATTAAAGCAGAAATTGGGGCACTACTGAAATTTTCATTTTTGACCAAAATCGACAGGTCCGGGGCTTAGGGAATTTCTCATATGCCACAAAACGGTTGAAGCTCCTGTTCAAAAATTATGCTTCGAAATCAACTTCTGTCACCTTAGTGATATATTTTGGGATAGTTCCTAAACTTTAAAGCAGAAATTGGGGCACTTTTGAAATTTTCATTTTTGACCAAAATCGACAGGTCCGGGGCTTAGGGAATTTCTCATATGCCACAAAACGGTTGAAGCTACTGTTCAAAAATTATGCTCCGAAATCAACTTCTGTCACCTTAGTGATACATTTTGGGATAGTACCTAAACTTTAAAGCAGAAATTGGGGCACTTTTGAAATTTTCATTTTTGACCAAAATCGACAGGTCCGGGGCTTAGGGAATTTCTCATATGCCACAAAACGGTTGAAGCTACTGTTCAAAAATTATGCTCCGAAATCAACTTCTGTCACCTTAGTGATACATTTTGGGATAGTACCTAAAAATTAAAGCAGAAATTGGGGCACTACTGAAATTTTCATTTTTGACCAAAATCGACAGGTCCGGGGCTTAGGGAATTTCTCATATGCCACAAAACGGTTGAAGCTCCTGTTCAAAAATTATGCTCCGAAATCAAATTCTGTCACCTTAGTGATATATTTTGGGATATTACCTAAACATTAAAGCAGAAATTGGGACACTTTTGAAATTATCATTTTTGACCAAAATCGACAGGTCCAGGGCTTAGGGAATTTCTCATATGCCACAAAACGGTTGAAGCTACTGTTCAAAAATTATGCTCTGAAATCAACTTCTGTCACCTTAGTGATACATTTTGGGATAGTACCTAAACTTTAAAGCAGAAATTGGGGCACTTTTGAAATTTTCATTTTTGACCAAAATCGACAGGTCCGGGGCTTAGGGAATTTCTCATATGCCACAAAGTGGTTGAAGCTCCTGTTCAAAAATTATGCTCCATAATCAACTTCTGTCTCCTTAGTGATACATTTTGGGATAGTACCTAAAAATTAAAGCAGAAATTGGGACACTTTTGAAATTAAAATTTTTGACCAAAATCGACAGGTCCGGGGCTTAGGGAATTTCATATATGCCACAAAACGGTTGAAGCTACTGTTCAAAAATTATGCTCCGAAATCAACTTCTGTCACCTTAGTGATACATTTTGGGATAGTACCTAAACTTTAAAGCAGAAATTGGGGCACTTTTGAAATTTTCATTTTTGACCAAAATCGACAGGTCCGGGGCTTAGGGAATTTCTCATATGCCACAAAACGGTTGAAGCTCCTGTTCAAAAATTATGCTCTGAAATCAACTTCTGTCACCTTAGTGATACATTTTGGGATAGTACCTAAACCTTAAAGCAGAAATTGGGGCACTTTTGAAATTTTCATTTTTGACCAAAATCGACAGGTCCGGGGCTTAGGGAATTTCTCATATGCCACAAAACGGTTGAAGCTCCAGTTCAAAAATTATGCTCCGAAATCAACTTCTGTCACCTTAGTGATACATTTTGGGATAGTACCTAAACTTTAAAGCAGAAATTGGGGCACTTTTGAAATTTTAATTTTTGACCAAAATCGACAGGTCCGGGGCTTAGGGAATTTCTCATATGCCACAAAGTGGTTGAAGCTCCTGTTCAAAAATTATGCTCCATAATCAACTTCTGTCTCCTTAGTGATACATTTTGGGATAGTACCTAAAAATTAAAGAAGAAATTGGGACACTATTGAAATTTTAATTTTTGACCAAAATCGACAGGTCCGGTGCTTAGGGAATTTCTCATATGCCACAAAACGGTTGAAGCTACTGTTCAAAAATTATGCTCCGAAATCAAATTCTGTCACCTTAGTGATACATTTTGGGATATTACCTAAACATTAAAGCAGAAATTGGGACACTTTTGAAATTATCATTTTTGACCAAAATCGACAGGTCCAGGGCTTAGGGAATTTCTCATATGCCACAAAACGGTTGAAGCTACTGTTCAAAAATTATGCTCTGAAATCAACTTCTGTCACCTTAGTGATACATTTTGGGATAGTACCTAAACTTTAAAGCAGAAATTGGGGCACTTTTGAAATTTTCATTTTTGACCAAAATCGACAGGTCCGGGGCTTAGGGAATTTCTCATATGCCACAAAGTGGTTGAAGCTCCTGTTCAAAAATTATGCTCCATAATCAACTTCTGTCTCCTTAGTGATACATTTTGGGATAGTACCTAAAAATTAAAGCAGAAATTGGGACACTTTTGAAATTTAAATTTTTGACCAAAATCGACAGGTCCGGGGCTTAGGGAATTTCATATATGCCACAAAACGGTTGAAGCTACTGTTCAAAAATTATGCTCCGAAATCAACTTCTGTCACCTTAGTGATACATTTTGGGATAGTACCTAAACTTTAAAGCAGAAATTGGGGCACTTTTGAAATTTTCATTTTTGACCAAAATCGACAGGTCCGGGGCTTAGGGAATTTCTCATATGCCACAAAACGGTTGAAGCTCCTGTTCAAAAATTATGCTCTGAAATCAACTTCTGTCACCTTAGTGATACATTTTGGGATAGTACCTAAACTTTAAAGCAGAAATTGGGGCACTTTTGAAATTTTCATTTTTGACCAAAATTGACAGGTCCGGGGCTTAGGGAATTTCTCATATGCCACAAAGTGGTTGAAGCTCCTGTTCAAAAATTATGCTCCATAATCAACTTCTGTCTCCTTAGTGATACATTTTGGGATAGTACCTAAAAATTAAAGCAGAAATTGGGACACTATTGAAATTTTAATTTTTGACCAAAATCGACAGGTCCGGTGCTTAGGGAATTTCTCATATGCCACAAAACGGTTGAAGCTACTGTTCAAAAATTATGCTCCGAAATCAACTTCTGTCACCTTAGTGATACATTTTGGGATAGTACCTAAACTTTAAGCAGAAATTGGGGCACTTTTAAAATTTTCATTTTTGACCAAAATCGACAGGTCCGGGGCTTAGGGAATTTCTCATATGCCACAAAACGGTTGAAGCTCCTGTTCAAAAATTATGCTCCGAAATCAACTTCTGTCACCTTAGTGATACATTTTGGGATAGTTCCTAAACTTAAAAGCAGTAATTGGGGCTCTTTTGAAATTGTCATTTTTGAACAAAATCGACAGGTCCGGGGCTTAGGGAATTTCTCATATGCCACAAAACGGTTGAAGCTCCTGTTCAAAAATTATGCTTCGAAATCAACTTCTGTCACCTTAGTGATATATTTTGGGATAGTTCCTAAACTTTAAAGCAGAAATTGGGGCACTTTTGAAATTTTCATTTTTGACCAAAATCGACAGGTCCGGGGCTTAGGGAATTTCTCATATGCCACAAAACGGTTGAAGCTACTGTTCAAAAATTATGCTCCGAAATCAACTTCTGTCACCTTAGTGATACATTTTGGGATAGTACCTAAAAATTAAAGCAGAAATTGGGACACTATTGAAATTTTAATTTTTGACCAAAATCGACAGGTCCGGTGCTTAGGGAATTTCTCATATGCCACAAAACGGTTGAAGCTACTGTTCAAAAATTATGCTCCGAAATCAACTTCTGTCACCTTAGTGATACATTTTGGGATAGTTCCTAAACTTAAAAGCAGTAATTGGGGTTCTTTTGAAATTGTCATTTTTGAACAAAATCAACAGGTCCGTGGCTTAGGGAATTTCTCATATGCCACAAAACGGTTGAAGCTCCAGTTCAAAAATTATGCTCTATAATCAACTTCTGTCACCTTAGTGATACATTTTGGGATAGTACCTAAAAATTAAAGCAGAAATTGGGGCACTACTGAAATTTTCATTTTTGACCAAAATCGACAGGTCCGGGGCTTAGGGAATTTCTCATATGCCACAAAACGTTTGAAGCTCCTGTTCAAAAATTATGCTTCGAAATCAACTTCTGTCACCTTAGTGATATATTTTGGGATAGTTCCTAAACTTTAAAGCAGAAATTGGGGCACTTTTGAAATTTTCATTTTTGACCAAAATCGACAGGTCCGGGGCTTAGGGAATTTCTCATATGCCACAAAACGGTTGAAGCTACTGTTCAAAAATTATGCTCCGAAATCAACTTCTGTCACCTTAGTGATACATTTTGGGATAGTACCTAAACTTTAAAGCAGAAATTGGGGCACTTTTGAAATTTTCATTTTTGACCAAAATCGACAGGTCCGGGGCTTAGGGAATTTCTCATATGCCACAAAACGGTTGAAGCTACTGTTCAAAAATTATGCTCCGAAATCAACTTCTGTCACCTTAGTGATACATTTTGGGATAGTACCTAAAAATTAAAGCAGAAATTGGGGCACTACTGAAATTTTCATTTTTGACCAAAATCGACAGGTCCGGGGCTTAGGGAATTTCTCATATGCCACAAAACGGTTGAAGCTCCTGTTCAAAAATTATGCTCCGAAATCAAATTCTGTCACCTTAGTGATATATTTTGGGATATTACCTAAACATTAAAGCAGAAATTGGGACACTTTTGAAATTATCATTTTTGACCAAAATCGACAGGTCCAGGGCTTAGGGAATTTCTCATATGCCACAAAACGGTTGAAGCTACTGTTCAAAAATTATGCTCTGAAATCAACTTCTGTCACCTTAGTGATACATTTTGGGATAGTACCTAAACTTTAAAGCAGAAATTGGGGCACTTTTGAAATTTTCATTTTTGACCAAAATCGACAGGTCCGGGGCTTAGGGAATTTCTCATATGCCACAAAGTGGTTGAAGCTCCTGTTCAAAAATTATGCTCCATAATCAACTTCTGTCTCCTTAGTGATACATTTTGGGATAGTACCTAAAAATTAAAGCAGAAATTGGGACACTTTTGAAATTAAAATTTTTGACCAAAATCGACAGGTCCGGGGCTTAGGGAATTTCATATATGCCACAAAACGGTTGAAGCTACTGTTCAAAAATTATGCTCCGAAATCAACTTCTGTCACCTTAGTGATACATTTTGGGATAGTACCTAAACTTTAAAGCAGAAATTGGGGCACTTTTGAAATTTTCATTTTTGACCAAAATCGACAGGTCCGGGGCTTAGGGAATTTCTCATATGCCACAAAACGGTTGAAGCTCCTGTTCAAAAATTATGCTCTGAAATCAACTTCTGTCACCTTAGTGATACATTTTGGGATAGTACCTAAACCTTAAAGCAGAAATTGGGGCACTTTTGAAATTTTCATTTTTGACCAAAATCGACAGGTCCGGGGCTTAGGGAATTTCTCATATGCCACAAAACGGTTGAAGCTACTGTTCAAAAATTATGCTCCGAAATCAACTTCTGTCACCTTAGTGATACATTTTGGGATAGTACCTAAACTTTAAAGCAGAAATTGGGGCACTTTTGAAATTTTAATTTTTGACCAAAATCGACAGGTCCGGGGCTTAGGGAATTTCTCATATGCCACAAAGTGGTTGAAGCTCCTGTTCAAAAATTATGCTCCATAATCAACTTCTGTCTCCTTAGTGATACATTTTGGGATAGTACCTAAAAATTAAAGAAGAAATTGGGACACTATTGAAATTTTAATTTTTGACCAAAATCGACAGGTCCGGTGCTTAGGGAATTTCTCATATGCCACAAAACGGTTGAAGCTACTGTTCAAAAATTATGCTCCGAAATCAAATTCTGTCACCTTAGTGATACATTTTGGGATATTACCTAAACATTAAAGCAGAAATTGGGACACTTTTGAAATTATCATTTTTGACCAAAATCGACAGGTCCAGGGCTTAGGGAATTTCTCATATGCCACAAAGTGGTTGAAGCTCCTGTTCAAAAATTATGCTCCATAATCAACTTCTGTCTCCTTAGTGATACATTTTGGGATAGTACCTAAAAATTAAAGCAGAAATTGGGACACTTTTGAAATTTAAATTTTTGACCAAAATCGACAGGTCCGGGGCTTAGGGAATTTCATATATGCCACAAAACGGTTGAAGCTACTGTTCAAAAATTATGCTCCGAAATCAACTTCTGTCACCTTAGTGATACATTTTGGGATAGTACCTAAACTTTAAAGCAGAAATTGGGGCACTTTTGAAATTTTCATTTTTGACCAAAATCGACAGGTCCGGGGCTTAGGGAATTTCTCATATGCCACAAAACGGTTGAAGCTCCGGTTCAAAAATTATGCTCTGAAATCAACTTCTGTCACCTTAGTGATACATTTTGGGATAGTACCTAAACTTTAAAGCAGAAATTGGGGCACTTTTGAAATTTTCATTTTTGACCAAAATTGACAGGTCCGGGGCTTAGGGAATTTCTCATATGCCACAAAGTGGTTGAAGCTCCTGTTCAAAAATTATGCTCCATAATCAACTTCTGTCTCCTTAGTGATACATTTTGGGATAGTACCTAAAAATTAAAGCAGAAATTGGGACACTATTGAAATTTTAATTTTTGACCAAAATCGACAGGTCCGGTGCTTAGGGAATTTCTCATATGCCACAAAACGGTTGAAGCTACTGTTCAAAAATTATGCTCCGAAATCAACTTCTGTCACCTTAGTGATACATTTTGGGATAGTACCTAAACTTTAAGCAGAAATTGGGGCACTTTTAAAATTTTCATTTTTGACCAAAATCGACAGGTCCGGGGCTTAGGGAATTTCTCATATGCCACAAAACGGTTGAAGCTCCTGTTCAAAAATTATGCTCCGAAATCAACTTCTGTCACCTTAGTGATACATTTTGGGATAGTTCCTAAACTTAAAAGCAGTAATTGGGGCTCTTTTGAAATTGTCATTTTTGAACAAAATCGACAGGTCCGGGGCTTAGGGAATTTCTCATATGCCACAAAACGGTTGAAGCTCCTGTTCAAAAATTATGCTTCGAAATCAACTTCTGTCACCTTAGTGATATATTTTGGGATAGTTCCTAAACTTTAAAGCAGAAATTGGGGCACTTTTGAAATTTTCATTTTTGACCAAAATCGACAGGTCCGGGGCTTAGGGAATTTCTCATATGCCACAAAACGGTTGAAGCTACTGTTCAAAAATTATGCTCCGAAATCAACTTCTGTCACCTTAGTGATACATTTTGGGATAGTACCTAAACTTTAAAGCAGAAATTGGGGCACTTTTGAAATTTTCATTTTTGACCAAAATCGACAGGTCCGGGGCTTAGGGAATTTCTCATATGCCACAAAACGGTTGAAGCTACTGTTCAAAAATTATGCTCCGAAATCAACTTCTGTCACCTTAGTGATACATTTTGGGATAGTACCTAAACTTTAAAGCAGAAATTGGGGCACTTTTGAAATTTTCATTTTTGACCAAAATCGACAGGTCCGGGGCTTAGGGAATTTCTCATATGCCACAAAACGGTTGAAGCTACTGTTCAAAAATTATGCTCCGAAATCAACTTCTGTCACCTTAGTGATACATTTTGGGATAGTACCTAAAAATTAAAGCAGAAATTGGGGCACTACTGAAATTTTCATTTTTGACCAAAATCGACAGGTCCGGGGCTTAGGGAATTTCTCATATGCCACAAAACGGTTGAAGCTCCTGTTCAAAAATTATGCTCCGAAATCAAATTCTGTCACCTTAGTGATACATTTTGGGATATTACCTAAACATTAAAGCAGAAATTGGGACACTTTTGAAATTATCATTTTTGACCAAAATCGACAGGTCCAGGGCTTAGGGAATTTCTCATATGCCACAAAACGGTTGAAGCTACTGTTCAAAAATTATGCTCTGAAATCAACTTCTGTCACCTTAGTGATACATTTTGGGATAGTACCTAAACTTTAAAGCAGAAATTGGGGCACTTTTGAAATTTTCATTTTTGACCAAAATCGACAGGTCCGGGGCTTAGGGAATTTCTCATATGCCACAAAGTGGTTGAAGCTCCTGTTCAAAAATTATGCTCCATAATCAACTTCTGTCTCCTTAGTGATACATTTTGGGATAGTACCTAAAAATTAAAGCAGAAATTGGGACACTTTTGAAATTTAAATTTTTGACCAAAATCGACAGGTCCGGGGCTTAGGGGATTTCATATATGCCACAAAACGGTTGAAGCTACTGTTCAAAAATTATGCTCCGAAATCAACTTCTGTCACCTTAGTGATACATTTTGGGATAGTACCTAAACTTTAAAGCAGAAATTGGGGCACTTTTGAAATTTTCATTTTTGACCAAAATCGACAGGTCCGGGGCTTAGGGAATTTCTCATATGCCACAAAACGGTTGAAGCTCCTGTTCAAAAATTATGCTCTGAAATCAACTTCTGTCACCTTAGTGATACATTTTGGGATAGTACCTAAACCTTAAAGCAGAAATTGGGGCACTTTTGAAATTTTCATTTTTGACCAAAATCGACAGGTCCGGGGCTTAGGGAATTTCTCATATGCCACAAAGTGGTTGAAGCTCCTGTTCAAAAATTATGCTCCATAATCAACTTCTGTCTCCTTAGTGATACATTTTGGGATAGTACCTAAAAATTAAAGCAGAAATTGGGACACTATTGAAATTTTAATTTTTGACCAAAATCGACAGGTCCGGTGCTTAGGGAATTTCTCATATGCCACAAAACGGTTGAAGCTACTGTTCAAAATTTATGCTCCGAAATCAACTTCTGTCACCTTAGTGATACATTTTGGGATAGTACCTAAACTTTAAAGCAGAAATTGGGGCACTTTTAAAATTTTCATTTTTGACCAAAATCGACAGGTCCGGGGCTTAGGGAATTTCTCATACGCCACAAAACGGTTGAAGCTCCTGTTCAAAAATTATGCTCCGAAATCAACTTCTGTCACCTTAGTGATACATTTTGGGATAGTTCCTAAACTTAAAAGCAGTAATTGGGGCTCTTTTGAAATTGTCATTTTTGAACAAAATCAACAGGTCCGTGGCTTAGGGAATTTCTCATATGCCACAAAACGGTTGAAGCTCCAGTTCAAAAATTATGCTCTATAATCAACTTCTGTCACCTTAGTGATACATTTTGGGATAGTACCTAAAAATTAAAGCAGAAATTGGGGCACTACTGAAATTTTCATTTTTGACCAAAATCGACAGGTCCGGGGCTTAGGGAATTTCTCATATGCCACAAAACGGTTGAAGCTCCTGTTCAAAAATTATGCTTCGAAATCAACTTCTGTCACCTTAGTGATATATTTTGGGATAGTTCCTAAACTTTAAAGCAGAAATTGGGGCACTTTTGAAATTTTCATTTTTGACCAAAATCGACAGGTCCGGGGCTTAGGGAATTTCTCATATGCCACAAAACGGTTGAAGCTACTGTTCAAAAATTATGCTCCGAAATCAACTTCTGTCACCTTAGTGATACATTTTGGGATAGTACCTAAACTTTAAAGCAGAAATTGGGGCACTTTTGAAATTTTCATTTTTGACCAAAATCGACAGGTCCAGGGCTTAGGGAATTTCTCATATGCCACAAAACGGTTGAAGCTACTGTTCAAAAATTATGCTCCGAAATCAACTTCTGTCACCTTAGTGATACATTTTGGGATAGTTCCTAAACTTTAAAGCATAAATTGGGGCACTTTTGAAATTTTCATTTTTGACCAAAATCGACAGGTCCGGGGCTTAGGGAATTTCTCATATGCCACAAAACGGTTGAAGCTACTGTTCAAAAATGATGCTCCGAAATCAACTTCTGTCACCTTAGTGATACATTTTGGGATAGTACCTAAACTTTAAAGCAGAAATTGGGGCACTTTTGAAATTTTCATTTTTGACCAAAATCGACAGGTCCGGGGCTTAGGGAATTTCTCATATGCCACAAAACGGTTGAAGCTACTGTTCAAAAATTATGCTCCGAAATCAACTTCTGTCACCTTAGTGATACATTTTGGGATAGTACCTAAAAATTAAAGCAGAAATTGGGGCACTACTGAAATTTTCATTTTTGACCAAAATCGACAGGTCCGGGGCTTAGGGAATTTCTCATATGCCACAAAACGGTTGAAGCTCCTGTTCAAAAATTATGCTCCGAAATCAAATTCTGTCACCTTAGTGATACATTTTGGGATATTACCTAAACATTAAAGCAGAAATTGGGACACTTTTGAAATTATCATTTTTGACCAAAATCGACAGGTCCAGGGCTTAATGAATTTCTCATATGCCACAAAACGGTTGAAGCTACTGTTCAAAAATTATGCTCTGAAATCAACTTCTGTCACCTTAGTGATACATTTTGGGATAGTACCTAAACTTTAAAGCAGAAATTGGGGCACTTTTGAAATTTTCATTTTTGACCAAAATCGACAGGTCCGGGGCTTAGGGAATTTCTCATATGCCACAAAGTGGTTGAAGCTCCTGTTCAAAAATTATGCTCCATAATCAACTTCTGTCTCCTTAGTGATACATTTTGGGATAGTACCTAAAAATTAAAGCAGAAATTGGGACACTTTTGAAATTTAAATTTTTGACCAAAATCGACAGGTCCGGGGCTTAGGGAATTTCATATATGCCACAAAACGGTTGAAGCTACTGTTCAAAAATTATGCTCCGAAATCAACTTCTGTCACCTTAGTGATACATTTTGGGATAGTACCTAAACTTTAAAGCAGAAATTGGGGCACTTTTGAAATTTTCATTTTTGACCAAAATCTACAGGTCCGGGGCTTAGGGAATTTCCCATATGCCACAAAACGGTTGAAGCTCCTGTTCAAAAATTATGCTCTGAAATCAACTTCTGTCACCTTAGTGATACATTTTGGGATAGTACCTAAAAATTAAAGCAGAAATTGGGACACTATTGAAATTTTAATTTTTGACCAAAATCGACAGGTCCGGTGCTTAGGGAATTTCTCATATGCCACAAAACGGTTGAAGCAACTGTTCAAAAATTATGCTCCGAAATCAACTTCTGTCACCTTAGTGATACATTTTGGGATAGTTCCTAAACTTAAAAGCAGTAATTGGGGCTCTTTTGAAATTGTCATTTTTGAACAAAATCAACAGGTCCGTGGCTTAGGGAATTTCTCATATGCCACAAAACGGTTGAAGCTCCAGTTCAAAAATTATGCTCTATAATCAACTTCTGTCACCTTAGTGATACATTTTGGGATAGTACCTAAAAATTAAAGCAGAAATTGGGGCACTACTGAAATTTTCATTTTTGACCAAAATCGACAGGTCCGGGGCTTAGGGAATTTCTCATATGCCACAAAACGTTTGAAGCTCCTGTTCAAAAATTATGCTTCGAAATCAACTTCTGTCACCTTAGTGATATATTTTGGGATAGTTCCTAAACTTTAAAGCAGAAATTGGGGCACTTTTGAAATTTTCATTTTTGACCAAAATCGACAGGTCCGGGGCTTAGGGAATTTCTCATATGCCACAAAGTGGTTGAAGCTCCTGTTCAAAAATTATGCTCTGAAATCAACTTCTGTCACCTTAGTGATACATTTTGGGATAGTACCTAAACTTTAAAGCAGAAATTGGGGCACTTTTGAAATTTTCATTTTTGACCAAAATTGACAGGTCCGGGGCTTAGGGAATTTCTCATATGCCACAAAGTGGTTGAAGCTCCTGTTCAAAAATTATGCTCCATAATCAACTTCTGTCTCCTTAGTGATACATTTTGGGATAGTACCTAAAAATTAAAGCAGAAATTGGGACACTATTGAAATTTTAATTTTTGACCAAAATCGACAGGTCCGGTGCTTAGGGAATTTCTCATATGCCACAAAACGGTTGAAGCTCCTGTTCAAAAATTATGCTCCGAAATCAACTTCTGTCACCTTAGTGATACATTTTGGGATAGTTCCTAAACTTAAAAGCAGTAATTGGGGCTCTTTTGAAATTGTCATTTTTGAACAAAATCGACAGGTCCGGGGCTTAGGGAATTTCTCATATGCCACAAAACGGTTGAAGCTCCTGTTCAAAAATTATGCTTCGAAATCAACTTCTGTCACCTTAGTGATATATTTTGGGATAGTTCCTAAACTTTAAAGCAGAAATTGGGGCACTTTTGAAATTTTCATTTTTGACCAAAATCGACAGGTCCGGGGCTTAGGGAATTTCTCATATGCCACAAAACGGTTGAAGCTACTGTTCAAAAATTATGCTCCGAAATCAACTTCTGTCACCTTAGTGATACATTTTGGGATAGTTCCTAAACTTTAAAGCAGAAATTGGGGCACTTTTGAAATTTTCATTTTTGACCAAAATCGACAGGTCCGGGGCTTAGGGAATTTCTCATATGCCACAAAACGGTTGAAGCTACTGTTCAAAAATTATGCTCCGAAATCAACTTCTGTCACCTTAGTGATACATTTTGGGATAGTACCTAAAAATTAAAGCAGAAATTGGGGCACTACTGAAATTTTCATTTTTGACCAAAATCGACAGGTCCGGGGCTTAGGGAATTTCTCATATGCCACAAAACGGTTGAAGCTCCTGTTCAAAAATTATGCTCCGAAATCAAATTCTGTCACCTTAGTGATACATTTTGGGATATTACCTAAACATTAAAGCAGAAATTGGGACACTTTTGAAATTATCATTTTTGACCAAAATCGACAGGTCCAGGGCTTAGGGAATTTCTCATATGCCACAAAACGGTTGAAGCTACTGTTCAAAAATTATGCTCTGAAATCAACTTCTGTCACCTTAGTGATACATTTTGGGATAGTACCTAAACTTTAAAGCAGAAATTGGGGCACTTTTGAAATTTTCATTTTTGACCAAAATCGACTGGTCCGGGGCTTAGGGAATTTCTCATATGCCACAAAGTGGTTGAAGCTCCTGTTCAAAAATTATGCTCCATAATCAACTTCTGTCTCCTTAGTGATACATTTTGGGATAGTACCTAAAAATTAAAGCAGAAATTGGGACACTTTTGAAATTTAAATTTTTGACCAAAATCGACAGGTCCGGGGCTTAGGGAATTTCATATATGCCACAAAACGGTTGAAGCTACTGTTCAAAAATTATGCTCCGAAATCAACTTCTGTCACCTTAGTGATACATTTTGGGATAGTACCTAAACTTTAAAGCAGAAATTGGGGCACTTTTGAAATTTTCATTTTTGACCAAAATCGACAGGTCCGGGGCTTAGGGAATTTCTCATATGCCACAAAGTGGTTGAAGCTCCTGTTCAAAAATTATGCTCCATAATCAACTTCTGTCTCCTTAGTGATACATTTTGGGATAGTACCTAAAAATTAAAGCAGAAATTGGGACACTATTGAAATTTTAATTTTTGACCAAAATCGACAGGTCCGGTGCTTAGGGAATTTCTCATATGCCACAAAACGGTTGAAGCTACTGTTCAAAAATTATGCTCCGAAATCAACTTCTGTCACCTTAGTGATACATTTTGGGATAGTTCCTAAACTTAAAAGCAGTAATTGGGGCTCTTTTGAAATTGTCATTTTTGAACAAAATCAACAGGTCCGTGGCTTAGGGAATTTCTCATATGCCACAAAACGGTTGAAGCTCCAGTTCAAAAATTATGCTCTATAATCAACTTCTGTCACCTTAGTGATACATTTTGGGATAGTACCTAAAAATTAAAGCAGAAATTGGGGCACTACTGAAATTTTCATTTTTGACCAAAATCGACAGGTCCGGGGCTTAGGGAATTTCTCATATGCCACAAAACGTTTGAAGCTCCTGTTCAAAAATTATGCTTCGAAATCAACTTCTGTCACCTTAGTGATATATTTTGGGATAGTTCCTAAACTTTAAAGCAGAAATTGGGGCACTTTTGAAATTTTCATTTTTGACCAAAATCGACAGGTCCGGGGCTTAGGGAATTTCTCATATGCCACAAAACGGTTGAAGCTACTGTTCAAAAATTATGCTCCGAAATCAACTTCTGTCACCTTAGTGATACATTTTGGGATAGTTCCTAAACTTTAAAGCATAAATTGGGGCACTTTTGAAATTTTCATTTTTGACCAAAATCGACAGGTCCGGGGCTTAGGGAATTTCTCATATGCCACAAAACGGTTGAAGCTACTGTTCAAAAATTATGCTCCGAAATCAACTTCTGTCACCTTAGTGATACATTTTGGGATAGTACCTAAACTTTAAAGCAGAAATTGGGGCACTTTTGAAATTTTCATTTTTGACCAAAATCGACAGGTCCGGGGCTTAGGGAATTTCTCATATGCCACAAAACGGTTGAAGCTCCTGTTCAAAAATTATGCTCTGAAATCAACTTCTGTCACCTTAGTGATACATTTTGGGATAGTACCTAAACCTTAAAGCAGAAATTGGGGCACTTTTGAAATTTTCATTTTTGACCAAAATCGACAGGTCCGGGGCTTAGGGAATTTCTCATATGCCACAAAACGGTTGAAGCTACTGTTCAAAAATTATGCTCCGAAATCAACTTCTGTCACCTTAGTGATACATTTTGGGATAGTACCTAAACTTTAAAGCAGAAATTGGGGCACTTTTGAAATTTTCATTTTTGACCAAAATCGACAGGTCCGGGGCTTAGGGAATTTCTCATATGCCACAAAGTGGTTGAAGCTCCTGTTCAAAAATTATGCTCCATAATCAACTTCTGTCTCCTTAGTGATACATTTTGGGATAGTACCTAAAAATTAAAGCAGAAATTGGGACACTATTGAAATTTTAATTTTTGACCAAAATCGACAGGTCCGGTGCTTAGGGAATTTCTCATATGCCACAAAACGGTTGAAGCTACTGTTCAAAAATTATGCTCCGAAATCAAATTCTGTCACCTTAGTGATACATTTTGGGATATTACCTAAACATTAAAGCAGAAATTGGGACACTTTTGAAATTATCATTTTTGACCAAAATCGACAGGTCCAGGGCTTAGGGAATTTCTCATATGCCACAAAACGGTTGAAGCTACTGTTCAAAAATTATGCTCTGAAATCAACTTCTGTCACCTTAGTGATACATTTTGGGATAGTACCTAAACTTTAAAGCAGAAATTGGGGCACTTTTGAAATTTTCATTTTTGACCAAAATCGACAGGTCCGGGGCTTAGGGAATTTCTCATATGCCACAAAGTGGTTGAAGCTCCTGTTCAAAAATTATGCTCCATAATCAACTTTTGTCTCCTTAGTGATACATTTTGGGATAGTACCTAAAAATTAAAGCAGAAATTGGGACACTTTGGAAATTTAAATTTTTGACCAAAATCGACAGGTCCGGGGCTTAGGGAATTTCATATATGCCACAAAACGGTTGAAGCTACTGTTCAAAAATTATGCTCCGAAATCAACTTCTGTCACCTTAGTGATACATTTTGGGATAGTACCTAAACTTTAAAGCAGAAATTGGGGCACTTTTGAAATTTTCATTTTTGACCAAAATCGACAGGTCCGGGGCTTAGGGAATTTCTCATATGCCACAAAACGGTTGAAGCTCCTGTTCAAAAATTATGCTCTGAAATCAACTTCTGTCACCTTAGTGATACATTTTGGGATAGTACCTAAACTTTAAAGCAGAAATTGGGGCACTTTTGAAATTTTCATTTTTGACCAAAATTGACAGGTCCGGGGCTTAGGGAATTTCTCATATGCCACAAAGTGGTTGAAGCTCCTGTTCAAAAATTATGCTCCATAATCAACTTCTGTCTCCTTAGTGATACATTTTGGGATAGTACCTAAAAATTAAAGCAGAAATTGGGACACTATTGAAATTTTAATTTTTGACCAAAATCGACAGGTCCGGTGCTTAGGGAATTTCTCATATGCCACAAAACGGTTGAAGCTACTGTTCAAAAATTATGCTCCGAAATCAACTTCTGTCACCTTTAGTGATACATTTTGGGATAGTACCTAAACTTTAAAGCAGAAATTGGGGCACTTTTAAAATTTTCATTTTTGACCAAAATCGACAGGTCCGGGGCTTAGGGAATTTCTCATATGCCACAAAACGGTTGAAGCTCCTGTTCAAAAATTATGCTCCGAAATCAACTTCTGTCACCTTAGTGATACATTTTGGGATAGTTCCTAAACTTAAAAGCAGTAATTGGGGCTCTTTTGAAATTGTCATTTTTGAACAAAATCAACAGGTCCGTGGCTTAGGGAATTTCTCATATGCCACAAAACGGTTGAAGCTCCAGTTCAAAAATTATGCTCTATAATCAACTTCTGTCACCTTAGTGATACATTTTGGGATAGTACCTAAAAATTAAAGCAGAAATTGGGGCACTACTGAAATTTTCATTTTTGACCAAAATCGACAGGTCCGGGGCTTAGGGAATTTCTCATATGCCACAAAACGTTTGAAGCTCCTGTTCAAAAATTATGCTTCGAAATCAACTTCTGTCACCTTAGTGATATATTTTGGGATAGTTCCTAAACTTTAAAGCAGAAATTGGGGCACTTTTGAAATTTTCATTTTTGACCAAAATCGACAGGTCCGGGGCTTAGGGAATTTCTCATATGCCACAAAACGGTTGAAGCTACTGTTCAAAAATTATGCTCCGAAATCAACTTCTGTCACCTTAGTGATACATTTTGGGATAGTTCCTAAACTTTAAAGCATAAATTGGGGCACTTTTGAAATTTTCATTTTTGACCAAAATCGACAGGTCCGGGGCTTAGGGAATTTCTCATATGCCACAAAACGGTTGAAGCTACTGTTCAAAAATTATGCTCCGAAATCAACTTCTGTCACCTTAGTGATACATATTGGGATAGTACCTAAACTTTAAAGCAGAAATTGGGGCACTTTTGAAATTTTCATTTTTGACCAAAATCGACAGGTCCGGGGCTTAGGGAATTTCTCATATGCCACAAAACGGTTGAAGCTACTGTTCAAAAATTATGCTCCGAAATCAACTTCTGTCACCTTAGTGATACATTTTGGGATAGTACCTAAAAATTAAAGCAGAAATTGGGGCACTACTGAAATTTTCATTTTTGACCAAAATCGACAGGTCCGGGGCTTAGGGAATTTCTCATATGCCACAAAACGGTTGAAGCTCCTGTTCAAAAATTATGCTCCGAAATCAAATTCTGTCACCTTAGTGATACATTTTGGGATATTACCTAAACATTAAAGCAGAAATTGGGACACTTTTGAAATTATCATTTTTGACCAAAATCGACAGGTCCGGGGCTTAGGGAATTTCTCATATGCCACAAAGTGGTTGAAGCTCCTGTTCAAAAATTATGCTCCATAATCAACTTCTGTCTCCTTAGTGATACATTTTGGGATAGTACCTAAAAATTAAAGCAGAAATTGGGACACTATTGAAATTTTAATTTTTGACCAAAATCGACAGGTCCGGTGCTTAGGGAATTTCTCATATGCCACAAAACGGTTGAAGCTACTGTTCAAAAATTATGCTCCGAAATCAACTTCTGTCACCTTAGTGATACATTTTGGGATAGTTCCTAAACTTAAAAGCAGTAATTGGGGCTCTTTTGAAATTGTCATTTTTGAACAAAATCAACAGGTCCGTGGCTTAGGGAATTTCTCATATGCCACAAAACGGTTGAAGCTCCAGTTCAAAAATTATGCTCTATAATCAACTTCTGTCACCTTAGTGATACATTTTGGGATAGTACCTAAAAATTAAAGCAGAAATTGGGGCACTACTGAAATTTTCATTTTTGACCAAAATCGACAGGTCCGGGGCTTAGGGAATTTCTCATATGCCACAAAACGGTTGAAGCTCCTGTTCAAAAATTATGCTCTGAAATCAACTTCTGTCACCTTAGTGATACATTTTGGGATAGTACCTAAACCTTAAAGCAGAAATTGGGGCACTTTTGAAATTTTCATTTTTGACCAAAATCGACAGGTCCGGGGCTTAGGGAATTTCTCATATGCCACAAAACGGTTGAAGCTACTGTTCAAAAATTATGCTCCGAAATCAACTTCTGTCACCTTAGTGATACATTTTGGGATAGTACCTAAACTTTAAAGCAGAAATTGGGGCACTTTTGAAATTTTCATTTTTGACCAAAATCGACAGGTCCGGGGCTTAGGGAATTTCTCATATGCCACAAAGTGGTTGAAGCTCCTGTTCAAAAATTATGCTCCATAATCAACTTCTGTCTCCTTAGTGATACATTTTGGGATAGTACCTAAAAATTAAAGCAGAAATTGGGACACTATTGAAATTTTAATTTTTGACCAAAATCGACAGGTCCGGTGCTTAGGGAATTTCTCATATGCCACAAAACGGTTGAAGCTACTGTTCAAAAATTATGCTCCGAAATCAAATTCTGTCACCTTAGTGATACATTTTGGGATATTACCTAAACATTAAAGCAGAAATTGGGACACTTTTGAAATTATCATTTTTGACCAAAATCGACAGGTCCAGGGCTTAGGGAATTTCTCATATGCCACAAAACGGTTGAAGCTACTGTTCAAAAATTATGCTCTGAAATCAACTTCTGTCACCTTAGTGATACATTTTGGGATAGTACCTAAACTTTAAAGCAGAAATTGGGGCACTTTTGAAATTTTCATTTTTGACCAAAATCGACAGGTCCGGGGCTTAGGGAATTTCTCATATGCCACAAAGTGGTTGAAGCTCCTGTTCAAAAATTATGCTCCATAATCAACTTTTGTCTCCTTAGTGATACATTTTGGGATAGTACCTAAAAATTAAAGCAGAAATTGGGACACTTTGGAAATTTAAATTTTTGACCAAAATCGACAGGTCCGGGGCTTAGGGAATTTCATATATGCCACAAAACGGTTGAAGCTACTGTTCAAAAATTATGCTCCGAAATCAACTTCTGTCACCTTAGTGATACATTTTGGGATAGTACCTAAACTTTAAAGCAGAAATTGGGGCACTTTTGAAATTTTCATTTTTGACCAAAATCGACAGGTCCGGGGCTTAGGGAATTTCTCATATGCCACAAAACGGTTGAAGCTCCTGTTCAAAAATTATGCTCTGAAATCAACTTCTGTCACCTTAGTGATACATTTTGGGATAGTACCTAAACTTTAAAGCAGAAATTGGGGCACTTTTGAAATTTTCATTTTTGACCAAAATTGACAGGTCCGGGGCTTAGGGAATTTCTCATATGCCACAAAGTGGTTGAAGCTCCTGTTCAAAAATTATGCTCCATAATCAACTTCTGTCTCCTTAGTGATACATTTTGGGATAGTACCTAAAAATTAAAGCAGAAATTGGGACACTATTGAAATTTTAATTTTTGACCAAAATCGACAGGTCCGGTGCTTAGGGAATTTCTCATATGCCACAAAACGGTTGAAGCTACTGTTCAAAAATTATGCTCCGAAATCAACTTCTGTCACCTTTAGTGATACATTTTGGGATAGTACCTAAACTTTAAAGCAGAAATTGGGGCACTTTTAAAATTTTCATTTTTGACCAAAATCGACAGGTCCGGGGCTTAGGGAATTTCTCATATGCCACAAAACGGTTGAAGCTCCTGTTCAAAAATTATGCTCCGAAATCAACTTCTGTCACCTTAGTGATACATTTTGGGATAGTTCCTAAACTTAAAAGCAGTAATTGGGGCTCTTTTGAAATTGTCATTTTTGAACAAAATCAACAGGTCCGTGGCTTAGGGAATTTCTCATATGCCACAAAACGGTTGAAGCTCCAGTTCAAAAATTATGCTCTATAATCAACTTCTGTCACCTTAGTGATACATTTTGGGATAGTACCTAAAAATTAAAGCAGAAATTGGGGCACTACTGAAATTTTCATTTTTGACCAAAATCGACAGGTCCGGGGCTTAGGGAATTTCTCATATGCCACAAAACGTTTGAAGCTCCTGTTCAAAAATTATGCTTCGAAATCAACTTCTGTCACCTTAGTGATATATTTTGGGATAGTTCCTAAACTTTAAAGCAGAAATTGGGGCACTTTTGAAATTTTCATTTTTGACCAAAATCGACAGGTCCGGGGCTTAGGGAATTTCTCATATGCCACAAAACGGTTGAAGCTACTGTTCAAAAATTATGCTCCGAAATCAACTTCTGTCACCTTAGTGATACATTTTGGGATAGTTCCTAAACTTTAAAGCATAAATTGGGGCACTTTTGAAATTTTCATTTTTGACCAAAATCGACAGGTCCGGGGCTTAGGGAATTTCTCATATGCCACAAAACGGTTGAAGCTACTGTTCAAAAATTATGCTCCGAAATCAACTTCTGTCACCTTAGTGATACATATTGGGATAGTACCTAAACTTTAAAGCAGAAATTGGGGCACTTTTGAAATTTTCATTTTTGACCAAAATCGACAGGTCCGGGGCTTAGGGAATTTCTCATATGCCACAAAACGGTTGAAGCTACTGTTCAAAAATTATGCTCCGAAATCAACTTCTGTCACCTTAGTGATACATTTTGGGATAGTACCTAAAAATTAAAGCAGAAATTGGGGCACTACTGAAATTTTCATTTTTGACCAAAATCGACAGGTCCGGGGCTTAGGGAATTTCTCATATGCCACAAAACGGTTGAAGCTCCTGTTCAAAAATTATGCTCCGAAATCAAATTCTGTCACCTTAGTGATACATTTTGGGATATTACCTAAACATTAAAGCAGAAATTGGGACACTTTTGAAATTATCATTTTTGACCAAAATCGACAGGTCCGGGGCTTAGGGAATTTCTCATATGCCACAAAGTGGTTGAAGCTCCTGTTCAAAAATTATGCTCCATAATCAACTTCTGTCTCCTTAGTGATACATTTTGGGATAGTACCTAAAAATTAAAGCAGAAATTGGGACACTATTGAAATTTTAATTTTTGACCAAAATCGACAGGTCCGGTGCTTAGGGAATTTCTCATATGCCACAAAACGGTTGAAGCTACTGTTCAAAAATTATGCTCCGAAATCAACTTCTGTCACCTTAGTGATACATTTTGGGATAGTTCCTAAACTTAAAAGCAGTAATTGGGGCTCTTTTGAAATTGTCATTTTTGAACAAAATCAACAGGTCCGTGGCTTAGGGAATTTCTCATATGCCACAAAACGGTTGAAGCTCCAGTTCAAAAATTATGCTCTATAATCAACTTCTGTCACCTTAGTGATACATTTTGGGATAGTACCTAAAAATTAAAGCAGAAATTGGGGCACTACTGAAATTTTCATTTTTGACCAAAATCGACAGGTCCGGGGCTTAGGGAATTTCTCATATGCCACAAAACGTTTGAAGCTCCTGTTCAAAAATTATGCTTCGAAATCAACTTCTGTCACCTTAGTGATATATTTTGGGATAGTTACTAAACTTTAAAGCAGAAATTGGGGCACTACTGAAATTTTCATTTTTGACCAAAATCGACAGGTCCGGGGCTTAGGGAATTTCTCATATGCCACAAAACGGTTGAAGCTACTGTTCAAAAATTATGCTCCGAAATCAACTTCTGTCACCTTAGTGATACATTTTGGGATAGTTCCTAAACTTTAAAGCATAAATTGGGGCACTTTTGAAATTTTCATTTTTGACCAAAATCGACAGGTCCGGGGCTTAGGGAATTTCTCATATGCCACAAAACGGTTGAAGCTACTGTTCAAAAATTATGCTCCGAAATCAACTTCTGTCACCTTAGTGATACATTTTGGGATAGTACCTAAACTTTAAAGCAGAAATTGGGGCACTTTTGAAATTTTCATTTTTGACCAAAATCGACAGGTCCGGGGCTTAGGGAATTTCTCATATGCCACAAAACGGTTGAAGCTACTGTTCAAAAATTATGCTCTGAAATCAACTTCTGTCACCTTAGTGATACATTTTGGGATAGTACCTAAACCTTAAAGCAGAAATTGGGGCACTTTTGAAATTTTCATTTTTGACCAAAATCGACAGGTCCGGGCTTAGGGAATTTCTCATATGCCACAAAACGGTTGAAGCTACTGTTCAAAAATTATGCTCCGAAATCAACTTCTGTCACCTTAGTGATACATTTTGGGATAGTACCTAAACTTTAAAGCAGAAATTGGGGCACTTTTGAAATTTTCATTTTTGACCAAAATCGACAGGTTCGGGGCTTAGGGAATTTCTCATATGCCACAAAGTGGTTGAAGCTCCTGTTCAAAAATTATGCTCCATAATCAACTTCTGTCTCCTTAGTGATACATTTTGGGATAGTACCTAAAAATTAAAGCAGAAATTGGGACACTATTGAAATTTTAATTTTTGACCAAAATCGACAGGTCCGGTGCTTAGGGAATTTCTCATATGCCACAAAACGGTTGAAGCTACTGTTCAAAAATTATGCTCCGAAATCAAATTCTGTCACCTTAGTGATACATTTTGGGATATTACCTAAACATTAAAGCAGAAATTGGGACACTTTTGAAATTATCATTTTTGACCAAAATCGACAGGTCCAGGGCTTAGGGAATTTCTCATATGCCACAAAACGGTTGAAGCTACTGTTCAAAAATTATGCTCTGAAATCAACTTCTGTCACCTTAGTGATACATTTTGGGATAGTACCTAAACTTTAAAGCAGAAATTGGGGCACTTTTGAAATTTTCATTTTTGACCAAAATCGACAGGTCCGGGGCTTAGGGAATTTCTCATATGCCACAAAGTGGTTGAAGCTCCTGTTCAAAAATTATGCTCCATAATCAACTTCTGTCTCCTTAGTGATACATTTTGGGATAGTACCTAAAAATTAAAGCAGAAATTGGGACACTTTTGAAATTTAAATTTTTGACCAAAATCGACAGGTCCGGGGCTTAGGGAATTTCATATATGCCACAAAACGGTTGAAGCTACTGTTCAAAAATTATGCTCCGAAATCAACTTCTGTCACCTTAGTGATACATTTTGGGATAGTACCTAAACTTTAAAGCAGAAATTGGGGCACTTTTGAAATTTTCATTTTTGACCAAAATCGACAGGTCCGGGGCTTAGGGAATTTCTCATATGCCACAAAACGGTTGAAGCTCCTGTTCAAAAATTATGCTCTGAAATCAACTTCTGTCACCTTAGTGATACATTTTGGGATAGTACCTAAACTTTAAAGCAGAAATTGGGGCACTTTTGAAATTTTCATTTTTGACCAAAATTGACAGGTCCGGGGCTTAGGGAATTTCTCATATGCCACAAAGTGGTTGAAGCTCCTGTTCAAAAATTATGCTCCATAATCAACTTCTGTCTCCTTAGTGATACATTTTGGGATAGTACCTAAAAATTAAAGCAGAAATTGGGACACTATTGAAATTTTAATTTTTGACCAAAATCGACAGGTCCGGTGCTTAGGGAATTTCTCATATGCCACAAAACGGTTGAAGCTACTGTTCAAAAATTATGCTCCGAAATCAACTTCTGTCACCTTAGTGATACATTTTGGGATAGTACCTAAACTTTAAAGCAGAAATTGGGGCACTTTTAAAATTTTCATTTTTGACCAAAATCGACAGGTCCGGGGCTTAGGGAATTTCTCATATGCCACAAAACGGTTGAAGCTCCTGTTCAAAAATTATGCTCCGAAATCAACTTCTGTCACCTTAGTGATACATTTTGGGATAGTTCCTAAACTTAAAAGCAGTAATTGGGGCTCTTTTGAAATTGTCATTTTTGAACAAAATCAACAGGTCCGTGGCTTAGGGAATTTCTCATATGCCACAAAACGGTTGAAGCTCCAGTTCAAAAATTATGCTCTATAATCAACTTCTGTCACCTTAGTGATACATTTTGGGATAGTACCTAAAAATTAAAGCAGAAATTGGGGCACTACTGAAATTTTCATTTTTGACCAAAATCGACAGGTCCGGGGCTTAGGGAATTTCTCATATGCCACAAAACGTTTGAAGCTCCTGTTCAAAAATTATGCTTCGAAATCAACTTCTGTCACCTTAGTGATATATTTTGGGATAGTTCCTAAACTTTAAAGCAGAAATTGGGGCACTTTTGAAATTTTCATTTTTGACCAAAATCGACAGGTCCGGGGCTTAGGGAATTTCTCATATGCCACAAAATGGTTGAAGCTACTGTTCAAATATTATGCTCCGAAATCAACTTCTGTCACCTTAGTGATACATTTTGGGATAGTTCCTAAACTTTAAAGCATAAATTGGGGCACTTTTGAAATTTTCATTTTTGACCAAAATCGACAGGTCCGGGGCTTAGGGAATTTCTCATATGCCACAAAACGGTTGAAGCTACTGTTCAAAAATTATGCTCCGAAATCAACTTCTGTCACCTTAGTGATACATTTTGGGATAGTACCTAAACTTTAAAGCAGAAATTGGGGCACTTTTGAAATTTTCATTTTTGACCAAAATCGACAGGTCCGGGGCTTAGGGAATTTCTCATATGCCACAAAACGGTTGAAGCTACTGTTCAAAAATTATGCTCCGAAATCAACTTCTGTCACCTTAGTGATACATTTTGGGATAGTACCTAAAAATTAAAGCAGAAATTGGGGCACTACTGAAATTTTCATTTTTGACCAAAATCGACAGGTCCGGGGCTTAGGGAATTTCTCATATGCCACAAAACGGTTGAAGCTCCTGTTCAAAAATTATGCTCCGAAATCAAATTCTGTCACCTTAGTGATACATTTTGGGATATTACCTAAACATTAAAGCAGAAATTGGGACACTTTTGAAATTATCATTTTTGACCAAAATCGACAGGTCCGGGGCTTAGGGAATTTCTCATATGCCACAAAACGGTTGAAGCTACTGTTCAAAAATTATGCTCCATAATCAACTTCTGTCTCCTTAGTGATACATTTTGGGATAGTACCTAAAAATTAAAGCAGAAATTGGGACACTTTTGAAATTTAAATTTTTGACCAAAATCGACAGGTCCGGGGCTTAGGGAATTTCATATATGACACAAAACGGTTGAAGCTACTGTTCAAAAATTATGCTCCGAAATCAACTTCTGTCACCTTAGTGATACATTTTGGGATAGTACCTAAACTTTAAAGCAGAAATTGGGGCACTTTTGAAATTTTCATTTTTGACCAAAATCGACAGGTCCGGGGCTTAGGGAATTTCTCATATGCCACAAAACGGTTGAAGCTCCTGTTCAAAAATTATGCTCTGAAATCAACTTCTGTCACCTTAGTGATACATTTTGGGATAGTACCTAAACCTTAAAGCAGAAATTGGGGCACTTTTGAAATTTTCATTTTTGACCAAAATCGACAGGTCCGGGGCTTAGGGAATTTCTCATATGCCACAAAACGGTTGAAGCTACTGTTCAAAAATTATGCTCCGAAATCAACTTCTGTCACCTTAGTGATACATTTTGGGATAGTACCTAAACTTTAAAGCAGAAATTGGGGCACTTTTGAAATTTTCATTTTTGACCAAAATCGACAGGTCCGGGGCTTAGGGAATTTCTCATATGCCACAAAGTGGTTGAAGCTACTGTTCAAAAATTATGCTCCATAATCAACTTCTGTCTCCTTAGTGATACATTTTGGGATACTACCTAAAAATTAAAGCAGAAATTGGGACACTATTGAAATTTTAATTTTTGACCAAAATCGACAGGTCCGGTGCTTAGGGAATTTCTCATATGCCACAAAACGGTTGAAGCTACTGTTCAAAAATTATGCTCCGAAATCAACTTCTGTCACCTTAGTGATACATTTTGGGATAGTACCTAAACTTTAAAGCAGAAATTGGTGCACTTTTAAAATTTTCATTTTTGACCAAAATCGAAAGGTCCGGGGCTTAGGGAATTTCTCATACGCCACAAAACGGTTGAAGCTCCTGTTCAAAAAATATGCTCCGAAATCAACTTCTGTCACCTTAGTGATACATTTTGGGATAGTTCCTAAACTTAAAAGCAGTAATTGGGGCTCTTTTGAAATTGTCATTTTTGAACAAAATCAACAGGTCCGTGGCTTAGGGAATTTCTCATATGCCACAAAACGGTTGACGCTCCAGTTCAAAAATTATGCTCTATAATCAACTTCTGTCACCTTAGTGATACATTTTGGGATAGTACCTAAAAATTAAAGCAGAAATTGGGGCACTACTGAAATTTTCATTTTTGACCAAAATCGACAGGTCCGGGGCTTAGGGAATTTCCCATATGCCACAAAACGGTTGAAGCTCCTGTTCAAAAATTATGCTCCGAAATCAAATTCTGTCACCTTAGTGATACATTTTGGGATAGTACCTAAAAATTAAAGCAGAAATTGGGACACTATTGAAATTTTAATTTTTGACCAAAATCGACAGGTCCGGTGCTTACTGAATTTCTCATATGCCACAAAACGGTTGAAGCTACTGTTCAAAAATTATGCTCCGAAATCAACTTCTGTCACCTTAGTGATACATTTTGGGATAGTACCTAAACTTTAAAGCAGAAATTGGGGCACTTTTAAAATTTTCATTTTTGACCAAAATCGACAGGTCCGGGGCTTAGGGAATTTCTCATATGCCACAAAACGGTTGAAGCTCCTGTTCAAAAATTATGCTCCGAAATCAACTTCTGTCACCTTAGTGATACATTTTGGGATAGTTCCTAAACTTAAAAGCAGTAATTGGGGCTCTTTTGAAATTGTCATTTTTGAACAAAATCAACAGGTCCGTGGCTTAGGGAATTTCTCATATGCCACAAAACGGTTGAAGCTCCTGTTCAAAAATTATGCTCTATAATCAACTTCTGTCACCTTAGTGATACATTTTGGGATAGTACCTAAACCTTAAAGCAGAAATTGGGGCACTTTTGAAATTTTCATTTTTGACCAAAATCGACAGGTCCGGGGCTTAGGGAATTTCTCATATGCCACAATACGGTTGAAGCTACAGTTCAAAAATTATGCTCCGAAATCAAATTCTGTCACCTTAGTGATACATTTTGGGATAGTACCTAAACTTTAAAGCAGAAATTGGGGCACTTTTGAAATTTTCATTTTTGACCAAAATCGACAGGTCCGGGGCTTAGGGAATTTCTCATATGCCACAAAGTGGTTGAAGCTCCTGTTCAAAATTATGCTCCATAATCAACTTCTGTCTCCTTAGTGATACATTTTGGGATAGTACCTAAAAATTAAAGCAGAAATTGGGACACTATTGAAATTTTAATTTTTGACCAAAATCGACAGGTCCGGTGCTTAGGGAATTTCTCATATGCCACAAAACGGTTGAAGCTACTGTTCAAAAATTATGCTCCGAAATCAACTTCTGTCACCTTAGTGATACATTTTGGGATAGTACCTAAACTTTAAAGCAGAAATTGGGGCACTTTTAAAATTTTCATTTTTGACCAAAATCGAAAGGTCCGGGGCTTAGGGAATTTCTCATACGCCACAAAACGGTTGAAGCTCCTGTTCAAAAATTATGCTCTATAATCAACTTCTGTCACCTTAGTGATACATTTTGGGATAGTACCTAAAAATTAAAGCAGAAATTGGGGCACTACTGAAATTTTCATTTTTGACCAAAATCGACAGGTCCGGGGCTTAGGGAATTTCTCATATGCCACAAAACGGTTGAAGCTCCTGTTCAAAAATTATGCTCCGAAATCAAATTCTGTCACCTTAGTGATACATTTTGGGATAGTACCTAAACTTTAAAGCAGAAATTGGGGCACTTTTGAAATTTTCAATTTTGACAAAAATCGACAGGTCTGGGGCTTAGGGAATTTCTCATATGCCACAAAACGGTTGAAGCTCCAGTTCAAAAATTATGCTCTGAAATCAACTTCTGTCACCTTAGTGATACATTTTGGGATAGTACCTAAACCTTAAAGCAGAAATTGGGGCACTTTTGAAATTTTCATTTTTGACCAAAATCGACAGGTCCGGTGCTTAGGGAATTTCTCATATGCCACAAAACGGTTGAAGCTACTGTTCAAAAATTATGCTCCGAAATCAACTTCTGTCACCTTAGTGATACATTTTGGGATAGTACCTAAACTTTAAAGCAGAAATTGGGGCACTTTTGAAATTTTCATTTTTGACCAAAATCGACAGGTCCGGGGCTTAGGGAATTTCTCATATGCCACAAAGTGGTTGAAGCTTCTGTTCAAAAATTATGCTCCATAATCAACTTCTGTCTCCTTAGTGATACATTTTGGGATAGTACCTAAAAATTAAAGCAGAAATTGGGACACTTTTGAAATTTTAATTTTTGACCAAAATCGACAGGTCCGCGGCTTAGGGAATTTCATATATGCCACAAAACGGTTGAAGCTACTGTTCAAAAATTGTGCTCCGAAATCAACTTCTGTCACCTTAGTGATACATTTTGGGATAGTACCTAAACTTTAAAGAAGAAATTGGGGCATTTTTGAAATTTTCATTTTTGACCAAAATCGACAGGTCCGGGGCTTAGGGAATTTCTCATATGCCACAAAGTGGTTGAAGCTCCTGTTCAAAAATTATGCTCCATAATCAACTTCTGTCTCCTTAGTGGTACATTTTGGGATAGTACCTAAAAATTAAAGCAGAAATTGGGCCACTTTTGAAATTTTAATTTTTGACCAAAATCGACAGGTCCAGGGCTTAGGGAATTTCTCATATGCCACAAAACGGTTGAAGCTACTGTTCAAAAATTATGCTCCGAAATAAACTTCTGTCACCTTAGTGATACATTATGGGATAGTACCTAAAGTTTAAATCAAAAATTGGGGCACTTTTAAAATTTTCATTTTAGACCAAAATCTATAGGTCCGGGCTTAGGGAATTTCTCATATGCCACAAAACGGTTGAAGCTACTGTTCAAAAATGATGCTCCGAAATCAACTTCTGTCACCTTAGTGATACATTTTGGGATAGTTCCTAAACTTAAAAGCAGTAATTGGGGCTCTTTTGAAATTTTCATTTTTGACCAAAATCGACAGGTCCGGGGCTTAGGGAATTTCTCATATGCCACAAAACGGTTGAAGCTCCTGTTCAAAAATTATGCTCCGAAATCAAATTCTGTCACCTTAGTGATACATTTTGGGATATTACCTAAAAATTAAAGCAGAAATTGGGACACTTTTGAAATTATCATTTTTGACCAAAATCGACAGGTCCAGGGCTTAGGGAATTTCTCATATGCCACAAAACGGTTGAAGCTACTGTTCAAAAATTATGCTCTGAAATCAACTTCTGTCACCTTAGTGATACATTTTGGGATAGTACCTAAACTTTAAAGCAGAAATTGGGGCACTTTTGAAATTTTCATTTTTGACCAAAATCGACAGGTCCGGGGCTTAGGGAATTTCTCATATGCCACAAAGTGGTTGAAGCTCCTGTTCAAAAATTATGCTCCATAATCAACTTCTGTCTCCTTAGTGATACATTTTGGGATAGTACCTAAAAATTAAAGCAGAAATTGGGACACTTTTGAAATTTTAATTTTTGACTAAAATCGACAGGTCCGGGGCTTAGGGAATTTCATATATGCCACAAAACGGTTGAAGCTACTGTTCAAAAATTATGCTCCGAAATCAACTTCTGTCACCTTAGTGATACATTTTGGGATAGTACCTAAACTTTAAAGCAGAAATTGGGGCACTTTTGAAATTTTCATTTTTGACCAAAATCGACAGGTCCGGGGCTTAGGGAATTTCTCATATGCCACAAAACGGTTGAAGCTCCTGTTCAAAAATTATGCTCTGAAATCAACTTCTGTCACCTTAGTGATACATTTTGGGATAGTACCTAAACCTTAAAGCAGAAATTGGGGCACTTTTGAAATTTTCATTTTTGACCAAAATCGACAGGTCCGGGGCCTAGGGAATTTCTCATATGCCACAAAATGGTTGAAGCTCCTGTTCAAAAATTATGCTTCGAAATCAACTTCTGTCACCTTAGTGATATATTTTGGGATAGTTCCTAAACTTTAAAGCAGAAATTGGGGCACTTTTGAAATTTTAATTTTTGACCAAAATCGACAGGTCCGGGGCTTAGGGAATTTCTCATATGCCACAAAACGGTTGAAGCTACTGTTCAAAAATTATGCTCCGAAATCAACTTCTGTCACCTTAGTGATACATTATGGGATAGTACCTAAAGTTTAAATCAAAAATTGGGGCACTTTTAAAATTTTCATTTTAGACCAAAATCTATAGGTCCGGGCTTAGGGAATTTCTCATATGCCACAAAACGGTTGAAGCTACTGTTCAAAAATGATGCTCCGAAATCAACTTCTGTCACCTTAGTGATACATTTTGGGATAGTACCTAAACTTTAAAGCAGAAATTGGGGCACTTTTGAAATTTTCATTTTTGACCAAAATCGACAGGTCCGGGGCTTAGGGAATTTCTCATACGCCACAAAACGGTTGAAGCTCCTGTTCAAAAATTATGCTCCGAAATCAACTTCTGTCACCTTACTGATACATTTTGGGATAGTTCCTAATCTTAAAAGCAGTAATTGGGGCTCTTTTGAAATTGTCATTTTTGACCAAAATCAACAGGTCCGTGGCTTAGGGAATTTCTCATATGCCACAAAACGGTTGAAGCTCCAGTTCAAAAATTATGCTCCATAATCAACTTCTGTCACCTTAGTGATACATTTTGGGATAGTACCTAAAAATTAAAGCAGAAATTGGGGCACTACTGAAATTTTCATTTTTGACCAAAATCGACAGGTCCGGGGCTTAGGGAATTTCTCATATGCCACAAAACGGTTGAAGCTACTGTTCAAAAATTATGCTCCGAAATCAACTTCTGTCACCTTAGTGATACATTTTGGGATAGTACCTAAACTTTAAAGCAGAAATTGGGGCACTTTTGAAATTTTCATTTTTGACCAAAATCGACAGGTCCGGGGCTTAGGGAATTTCTCATATGCCACAAAGTGGTTGAAGCTCCTGTTCAAAAATTATGCTCCATAATCAACTTCTGTCTCCTTAGTGATACATTTTGGGATAGTACCTAAAAATTAAAGCAGAAATTGGGACACTTTTGAAATTTTAATTTTTGACCAAAATCGACAGGTCCGGGGCTTAGGGAATTTCTCATATGCCACAAAACGGTTGAAGCTACTGTTCAAAAATTATGCTCCGAAATCAACTTCTGTCACCTTAGTGATACATTATGGGATAGTACCTAAAGTTTAAATCAAAAATTGGGGCACTTTTAAAATTTTCATTTTAGACCAAAATCTATAGGTCCGGGTTTAGGGAATTTCTCATATGCCACAAAACGGTTGAAGCTACTGTTCAAAAATTATGCTCCGAAATCAACTTCTGTCACCTTAGTGATACATTTTGGGATAGTACCTAAACTTTAAAGCAGAAATTGGGGCACTTTTGACATTTTCATTTTTGACCAAAATCGACAGGTCCGGGGCTTAGGGAATTTCTCATATGCCACAAAGTGGTTGAAGCTTCTGTTCAAAAATTATGCTCCATAATCAACTTCTGTCTCCTTAGTGATACATTTTGGGATAGTACCTAAAAATTAAAGCAGAAATTGGGACACTTTTGAAATTTTAATTTTTGACCAAAATCGACAGGTCCGCGGCTTAGGGAATTTCATATATGCC
Source organism: Pseudophryne corroboree (assembly GCF_028390025.1). Classification (NCBI taxonomy): domain Eukaryota; kingdom Metazoa; phylum Chordata; class Amphibia; order Anura; family Myobatrachidae; genus Pseudophryne; species Pseudophryne corroboree. The sequence continues at coordinate 98,951 of NW_026967737.1, forward strand.
ACAAAATGGTTGAAGCTACTGTTCAAAAATTGTGCTCCGAAATCAACTTCTGTCACCTTAGTGATACATTTTGGGATAGTACCTAAAAATTAAAGCAGAAATTGGGCCACTTTTGAAATTTTAATTTTTGACCAAAATCGACAGGTCCGGGGCTTAGGGAATTTCTCATATGCCACAAAACGGTTGAAGCTACTGTTCAAAAATTATGCTCCGAAATCAACTTCTGTCACCTTAGTGATACATTATGGGATAGTACCTAAAGTTTAAATCAAAAATTGGGGCACTTTTAAAATTTTCATTTTAGACCAAAATCTATAGGTCCGGGCTTAGGGAATTTCTCATATGCCACAAAATGGTTGAAGCTACTGTTCAAAAATGATGCTCCGAAATCAACTTCTGTCACCTTAGTGATACATTTTGGGATAGTTCCTAAACTTAAAAGCAGTAATTGGGGCTCTTTTGAAATTTTCATTTTTGACCAAAATCGACAGGTCCGGGGCTTAGGGAATTTCTCATATGCCACAAAACGGTTGAAGCTCCTGTTCAAAAATTATGCTCCGAAATCAAATTCTGTCACCTTAGTGATACATTTTGGGATATTACCTAAAAATTAAAGCAGAAATTGGGACACTTTTGAAATTATCATTTTTGACCAAAATCGACAGGTCCAGGGCTTAGGGAATTTCTCATATGCCACAAAACGGTTGAAGCTACTGTTCAAAAATTATGCTCTGAAATCAACTTCTGTCACCTTAGTGATACATTTTGGGATAGTACCTAAACTTTAAAGCAGAAATTGGGGCACTTTTGAAATTTTCATTTTTGACCAAAATCGACAGGTCCGGGGCTTAGGGAATTTCTCATATGCCACAAAGTGGTTGAAGCTCCTGTTCAAAAATTATGCTCCATAATCAACTTCTGTCTCCTTAGTGATACATTTTGGGATAGTACCTAAAAATTAAAGCAGAAATTGGGACACTTTTGAAATTTTAATTTTTGACCAAAATCGACAGGTCCGGGGCTTAGGGAATTTCATATATGCCACAAAACGGTTGAAGCTACTGTTCAAAAATTATGCTCCGAAATCAACTTCTGTCACCATAGTGATACATTTTGGGATAGTACCTAAACTTTAAAGCAGAAATTGGGGCACTTTTGAAATTTTCATTTTTGACCAAAATCGACAGGTCCGGGGCTTAGGGAATTTCTCATATGCCACAAAACGGTTGAAGCTCCTGTTCAAAAATTATGCTCTGAAATCAACTTCTGTCACCTTAGTGATATATTTTGGGATAGTACCTAAACCTTAAAGCAGAAATTGGGGCACTTTTGAAATTTTCATTTTTGACCAAAATCGACAGGTCCGGGGCCTAGGGAATTTCTCATATGCCACAAAATGGTTGAAGCTCCTGTTCAAAAATTATGCTTCGAAATCAACTTCTGTCACCTTAGTGATATATTTTGGGATAGTTCCTAAACTTTAAAGCAGAAATTGGGGCACTTTTGAAATTTTAATTTTTGACCAAAATCGACAGGTCCGGGGCTTAGGGAATTTCTCATATGCCACAAAACGGTTGAAGCTACTGTTCAAAAATTATACTCCGAAATCAACTTCTGTCACCTTAGTGATACATTATGGGATAGTACCTAAAGTTTAAATCAAAAATTGGGGCACTTTTAAAATTTTCATTTTAGACCAAAATCTATAGGTCCGGGCTTAGGGAATTTCTCATATGCCACAAAACGGTTGAAGCTACTGTTCAAAAATGATGCTCCGAAATCAACTTCTGTCACCTTAGTGATACATTTTGGGATAGTACCTAAACTTTAAAGCAGAAATTGGGGCACTTTTGAAATTTTCATTTTTGACCAAAATCGACAGGTCCGGGGCTTAGGGAATTTCTCATACGCCACAAAACGGTTGAAGCTCCTGTTCAAAAATTATGCTCCGAAATCAACTTCTGTCACCTTACTGATACATTTTGGGATAGTTCCTAATCTTAAAAGCAGTAATTGGGGCTCTTTTGAAATTGTCATTTTTGACCAAAATCAACAGGTCCGTGGCTTAGGGAATTTCTCATATGCCACAAAACGGTTGAAGCTCCAGTTCAAAAATTATGCTCCATAATCAACTTCTATCAACTTAGTGATACATTTTGGGATAGTACCTAAAAATTAAAGCAGAAATTGGGGCACTACTGAAATTTTCATTTTTGACCAAAATCGACAGGTCTGGGGCTTAGGGAATTTCTCATATGCCACAAAACGGTTGAAGCTCCTGTTCAAAAATTATGCTCCGAAATCAAATTCTGTCACCTTAGTGATACATTTTGGGATATTACCTAAAAATTAAAGCAGAAATTGGGACACTTTTGAAATTATCATTTTTGACCAAAATCGACAGGTCCAGGGCTTAGGGAATTTCTCATATGCCACAAAACGGTTGAAGCTACTGTTCAAAAATTATGCTCTGAAATCAACTTCTGTCACCTTAGTGATACATTTTGGGATAGTACCTAAACTTTAAAGCAGAAATTGGGGCACTTTTGAAATTTTCATTTTTGACCAAAATCGACAGGTCCGGGGCTTAGGGAATTTCTCATATGCCACAAAGTGGTTGAAGCTCCTGTTCAAAAATTATGCTCCATAATCAACTTCTGTCTCCTTAGTGATACATTTTGGGATAGTACCTAAAAATTAAAGCAGAAATTGGGACACTTTTGAAATTTTAATTTTTGACCAAAATCGACAGGTCCGGGGCTTAGGGAATTTCATATATGCCACAAAACGGTTGAAGCTACTGTTCAAAAATTATGCTCTGAAATCAACTTCTGTCACCTTAGTGATACATTTTGGGATAGTACCTAAACTTTAAAGCAGAAATTGGGGCACTTTTGAAATTTTCATTTTTGACCAAAATCGACAGGTCCGGGGCCTAGGGAATTTCTCATATGCCACAAAATGGTTGAAGCTCCTGTTCAAAAATTATGCTTCGAAATCAACTTCTGTCACCTTAGTGATATATTTTGGGATAGTTCCTAAACTTTAAAGCAGAAATTGGGGCACTTTTGAAATTTTCATTTTTGACCAAAATCGACAGGTCCGGGGCTTAGGGAATTTCTCATATGCCACAAAACGGTTGAAGCTACTGTTCAAAAATTATGCTCCGAAATCAACTTCTGTCACCTTAGTGATACATTTTGGGATAGTACCTAAACTTTAAAGCAGAAATTGGGGCACTTTTGAAATTTTCATTTTTGACCAAAATCGGGCTTAGGGAATTTCTCATATGCCACAAAGTGGTTGAAGCTCCTGTTCAAAAATTATGCTCCATAATCAACTTCTGTCTCCTTAGTGATACATTTTGGGATAGTACCTAAAAATTAAAGCAGAAATTGGGACACTTTTGACATTTTAATTTTTGACCAAAATCGACAGGTCCGGGGCTTAGGGAATTTCTCATATGCCACAAAACGGTTGAAGCTACTGTTCAAAAATTATGCTCCGAAATCAACTTCTGTCACCTTAGTGATACATTATGGGATAGTACCTAAAGTTTAAATCAAAAATTGGGGCACTTTTGAAATTTTCATTTTTGACCAAAATCGACAGGTCCGGGGCTTAGGGAATTTCTCATATGCCACAAAACGGTTGAAGCTCCTGTTCAAAAATTATGCTCCGAAATCAACTTCTGTCACCTTAGTGATACATTTTGGGATAGTACCTAAACTTTAAAGCAGAAATTGGGGCACTTTTGAAATTTTCATTTTTGACCAAAATCGACAGGTCCGGGGCTTAGGGAATTTCTCATATGCCACAAAACGGTTGAAGCTACTGTTCAAAAATTATGCTCTGAAATCAACTTCTGTCACCTTAGTGATACATTTTGGGATAGTATCTAAACCTTAAAGCAGAAATTGGGGCACTTTTGAAATTTTCATTTTTGACCAAAATCGAAAGGTCCGGGGCTTAGGGAATTTCTCATATGCCACAAAACGGTTGAAGCTACTGTTCAAAAAATATGCTCCGAAATCAACTTCTGTCACCTTAGTGATACATTTTGGGGTAGTACCTAAACTTTAAAGCAGAAATTGGGGCACTTTTGAAATTTTCATTTTTGACCAAAATCGACAGGTCCGGGGCTTAGGGAATTTCTCATATGCCACAAAATGGTTGAAGCTACTGTTCAAAAATTATGCTCTGAAATCAACTTCTGTCACCTTAGTGATACATTTTGGGATAGTACCTAAACCTTAAAGCAGAAATTGGGGCACTTTTGAAATTTTCATTTTTGACCAAAATCGAAAGGTCCGAGGCTTAGGGAATTTCTCATATGCCACAAAACGGTTGAAGCTCCTGTTCAAAAATTATGCTCTGAAATCAACTTCTGTCACCTTAGTGATACATTTTGGGATAGTACCTAAACCTTAAAGCAGAAATTGGGGCACTTTTGAAATTTTCATTTTTGACCAAAATCGACAGGTCCGGGGCCTAGGGAATTTCTCATATGCCACAAAACGGTTGAAGCTCCTGTTCAAAAATTATGCTCTGAAATCAACTTCTGTCACCTTAGTGATACATTTTGGGATAGTACCTAAACCTTAAAGCAGAAATTGGGGCACTTTTGAAATTTTCATTTTTGACCAAAATCGACAGGTCCGGGGCTTAGGGAATTTCTCATATGCCACAAAACGGTTGAAGCTACTGTTCAAAAATTATGCTCTGAAATCAACTTCTGTCACCTTAGTGATACATTTTGGGATAGTACCTAAACCTTAAAGCAGAAATTGGGGCACTTTTGAAATTTTCATTTTTGACCAAAATCGAAAGGTCCGGGGCTTAGGGAATTTCTCATATGCCACAAAATGGTTGAAGCTCCTGTTAAAAAATTATGCTCTGAAATCAACTTCTGTCACCTTAGTGATACATTTTGGGATAGTACCTAAACCTTAAAGCAGAAATTGGGGCACTTTTGAAATTTTCATTTTTGACCAAAATCGACAGGTCCGGGGCCTAGGGAATTTCTCATATGCCACAAAACGGTTGAAGCTCCTGTTCAAAAATTATGCTTCGAAATCAACTTCTGTCACCTTAGTGATATATTTTGGGATAGTTCCTAAACTTTAAAGCAGAAATTGGGGCACTTTTGAAATTTTCATTTTTGACCAAAATCAACAGGTCCGGGGCTTAGGGAATTTCTCATATGCCACAAAACGGTTGAAGCTACTGTTCAAAAATTATGCTCCGAAATCAACTTCTGTCACCTTAGTGATACATTTTGGGATAGTACCTAAACTTTAAAGCAGAAATTGGGGCACTTTTGAAATTTTCATTTTTGACCAAAATCGGGCTTAGGGAATTTCTCATATGCCACAAAGTGGTTGAAGCTCCTGTTCAAAAATTATGCTCCATAATCAACTTCTGTCTCCTTAGTGATACATTTTGGGATAGTACCTAAAAATTAAAGCAGAAATTGGGACACTTTTGACATTTTAATTTTTGACCAAAATCGACAGGTCCGGGGCTTAGGGAATTTCTCATATGCCACAAAACGGTTGAAGCTACTGTTCAAAAATTATGCTCCGAAATCAACTTCTGTCACCTTAGTGATACATTATGGGATAGTACCTAAAGTTTAAATCAAAAATTGGGGCACTTTTGAAATTTTCATTTTTGACCAAAATCGACAGGTCCGGGGCTTAGGGAATTTCTCATATGCCACAAAACGGTTGAAGCTACTGTTCAAAAATTATGCTCTGAAATCAACTTCTGTCACCTTAGTGATACATTTTGGGATAGTATCTAAACCTTAAAGCAGAAATTGGGGCACTTTTGAAATTTTCATTTTTGACCAAAATCGAAAGGTCCGGGGCTTAGGGAATTTCTCATATGCCACAAAACGGTTGAAGCTACTGTTCAAAAATTATGCTCCGAAATCAACTTCTGTCACCTTAGTGATACATTTTGGGATAGTACCTAAACTTTAAAGCAGAAATTGGGGCACTTTTGAAATTTTCATTTTTGACCAAAATCGACAGGTCCGGGGCTTAGGGAATTTCTCATATGCCACAAAGTGGTTGAAGCTCCTGTTCAAAAATTATGCTCCATAATCAACTTCTGTCTCCTTAGTGATACATTTTGGGATAGTACCTAAACCTTAAAGCAGAAATTGGGGCACTTTTGAAATTTTCATTTTTGACCAAAATCGAAAGGTCCGAGGCTTAGGGAATTTCTCATATGCCACAAAACGGTTGAAGCTCCTGTTCAAAAATTATGCTCTGAAATCAACTTCTGTCACCTTAGTGATACATTTTGGGATAGTACCTAAACCTTAAAGCAGAAATTGGGGCACTTTTGAAATTTTCATTTTTGACCAAAATCGAAAGGTCCGAGGCTTAGGGAATTTCTCATATGCCACAAAACGGTTGAAGCTCCTGTTCAAAAATTATGCTCTGAAATCAACTTCTGTCACCTTAGTGATACATTTTGGGATAGTACCTAAACCTTAAAGCAGAAATTGGGGCACTTTTGAAATTTTCATTTTTGACCAAAATCGACAGGTCCGGGGCCTAGGGAATTTCTCATATGCCACAAAACGGTTGAAGCTCCTGTTCAAAAATTATGCTCTGAAATCAACTTCTGTCACCTTAGTGATACATTTTGGGATAGTACCTAAACCTTAAAGCAGAAATTGGGGCACTTTTGAAATTTTCATTTTTGACCAAAATCGACAGGTCCGGGGCTTAGGGAATTTCTCATATGCCACAAAACGGTTGAAGCTACTGTTCAAAAAGTATGCTCTGAAATCAACTTCTGTCACCTTAGTGATACATTTTGGGATAGTACCTAAACCTTAAAGCAGAAATTGGGGCACTTTTGAAATTTTCATTTTTGACCAAAATCGAAAGGTCCGGGGCTTAGGGAATTTCTCATATGCCACAAAACGGTTGAAGCTCCTGTTCAAAAATTATGCTCTGAAATCAACTTCTGTCACCTTAGTGATACATTTTGGGATAGTACCTAAACCTTAAAGCAGAAATTGGGGCACTTTTGAAATTTTCATTTTTGACCAAAATCGACAGGTCCGGGGCCTAGGGAATTTCTCATATGCCACAAAACGGTTGAAGCTCCTGTTCAAAAATTATGCTTCGAAATCAACTTCTGTCACCTTAGTGATATATTTTGGGATAGTTCCTAAACTTTAAAGCAGAAATTGGGGCACTTTTGAAATTTTCATTTTTGACCAAAATCGACAGGTCCGGGGCTTAGGGAATTTCTCATATGCCACAAAATGGTTGAAGCTACTGTTCAAAAATTATGCTCCGAAATCAACTTCTGTCACCTTAGTGATACATTTTGGGATAGTACCTAAACTTTAAAGCAGAAATTGGGGCACTTTTGAAATTTTCATTTTTGACCAAAATCGGGCTTAGGGAATTTCTCATATGCCACAAAGTGGTTGAAGCTCCTGTTCAAAAATTATGCTCCATAATCAACTTCTGTCTCCTTAGTGATACATTTTGGGATAGTACCTAAAAATTAAAGCAGAAATTGGGACACTTTTGACATTTTAATTTTTGACCAAAATCGACAGGTCCGGGGCTTAGGGAATTTCTCATATGCCACAAAACGGTTGAAGCTACTGTTCAAAAATTATGCTCCGAAATCAACTTCTGTCACCTTAGTGATACATTATGGGATAGTACCTAAAGTTTAAATCAAAAATTGGGGCACTTTTGAAATTTTCATTTTTGACCAAAATCGACAGGTCCGGGGCTTAGGGAATTTCTCATATGCCACAAAACGGTTGAAGCTCCTGTTCAAAAATTATGCTCCGAAATCAACTTCTGTCACCTTAGTGATACATTTTGGGATAGTACCTAAACTTTAAAGCAGAAATTGGGGCACTTTTGAAATTTTCATTTTTGACCAAAATCGACAGGTCCGGGGCTTAGGGAATTTCTCATATGCCACAAAACGGTTGAAGCTACTGTTCAAAAATTATGCTCTGAAATCAACTTCTGTCACCTTAGTGATACATTTTGGGATAGTACCTAAACCTTAAAGCAGAAATTGGGGCACTTTTGAAATTTTCATTTTTGACCAAAATCGACAGGTCCGGGGCTTAGGGAATTTCTCATATGCCACAAAACGGTTGAAGCTCCTGTTCAAAAATTATGCTCTGAAATCAACTTCTGTCACCTTAGTGATACATTTTGGGATAGTACCTAAACCTTAAAGCAGAAATTGGGGCACTTTTGAAATTTTCATTTTTGACCAAAATCGAAAGGTCCGGGGCTTAGGGAATTTCTCATATGCCACAAAACGGTTGAAGCTCCTGTTCAAAAATTATGCTCTGAAATCAACTTCTGTCACCTTAGTGATACATTTTGGGATAGTACCTAAACCTTAAAGCAGAAATTGGGGCACTTTTGAAATTTTCATTTTTGACCACAATCGACAGGTCCGGGGCCTAGGGAATTTCTCATATGCCACAAAACGGTTGAAGCTCCTGTTCAAAAATTATGCTTCGAAATCAACTTCTGTCACCTTAGTGATATATTTTGGGATAGTTCCTAAACTTTAAAGCAGAAATTGGGGCACTTTTGAAATTTTCATTTTTGACCAAAATCGACAGGTCCGGGGCTTAGGGAATTTCTCATATGCCACAAAACGGTTGAAGCTACTGTTCAAAAATTATGCTCCGAAATCAACTTCTGTCACCTTAGTGATACATTTTGGGATAGTACCTAAACTTTAAAGCAGAAATTGGGGCACTTTTGAAATTTTCATTTTTGACCAAAATCGGGCTTAGGGAATTTCTCATATGCCACAAAGTGGTTGAAGCTCCTGTTCAAAAATTATGCTCCATAATCAACTTCTGTCTCCTTAGTGATACATTTTGGGATAGTACCTAAAAATTAAAGCAGAAATTGGGACACTTTTGACATTTTAATTTTTGACCAAAATCGACAGGTCCGGGGCTTAGGGAATTTCTCATATGCCACAAAACGGTTGAAGCTACTGTTCAAAAATTATGCTCCGAAATCAACTTCTGTCACCTTAGTGATACATTATGGGATAGTACCTAAAGTTTAAATCAAAAATTGGGGCACTTTTGAAATTTTCATTTTTGACCAAAATCGACAGGTCCGGGGCTTAGGGAATTTCTCATATGCCACAAAACGGTTGAAGCTCCTGTTCAAAAATTATGCTCCGAAATCAACTTCTGTCACCTTAGTGATACATTTTGGGATAGTACCTAAACTTTAAAGCAGAAATTGGGGCACTTTTGAAATTTTCATTTTTGACCAAAATCGACAGGTCCGGGGCTTAGGGAATTTCTCATATGCCACAAAACGGTTGAAGCTACTGTTCAAAAATTATGCTCTGAAATCAACTTCTGTCACCTTAGTGATACATTTTGGGATAGTATCTAAACCTTAAAGCAGAAATTGGGGCACTTTTGAAATTTTCATTTTTGACCAAAATCGAAAGGTCCGGGGCTTAGGGAATTTCTCATATGCCACAAAACGGTTGAAGCTACTGTTCAAAAATTATGCTCCGAAATCAACTTCTGTCACCTTAGTGATACATTTTGGGATAGTACCTAAACTTTAAAGCAGAAATTGGGGCACTTTTGAAATTTTCATTTTTGACCAAAATCGACAGGTCCGGGGCTTAGGGAATTTCTCATATGCCACAAAGTGGTTGAAGCTCCTGTTCAAAAATTATGCTCCATAATCAACTTCTGTCTCCTTAGTGATACATTTTGGGATAGTACCTAAACCTTAAAGCAGAAATTGGGGCACTTTTGAAATTTTCATTTTTGACCAAAATCGAAAGGTCCGAGGCTTAGGGAATTTCTCATATGCCACAAAACGGTTGAAGCTCCTGTTCAAAAATTATGCTCTGAAATCAACTTCTGTCACCTTAGTGATACATTTTGGGATAGTACCTAAACCTTAAAGCAGAAATTGGGGCACTTTTGAAATTTTCATTTTTGACCAAAATCGAAAGGTCCGAGGCTTAGGGAATTTCTCATATGCCACAAAACGGTTGAAGCTCCTGTTCAAAAATTATGCTCTGAAATCAACTTCTGTCACCTTAGTGATACATTTTGGGATAGTACCTAAACCTTAAAGCAGAAATTGGGGCACTTTTGAAATTTTCATTTTTGACCAAAATCGACAGGTCCGGGGCCTAGGGAATTTCTCATATGCCACAAAACGGTTGAAGCTCCTGTTCAAAAATTATGCTCTGAAATCAACTTCTGTCACCTTAGTGATACATTTTGGGATAGTACCTAAACCTTAAAGCAGAAATTGGGGCACTTTTGAAATTTTCATTTTTGACCAAAATCGACAGGTCCGGGGCTTAGGGAATTTCTCATATGCCACAAAACGGTTGAAGCTACTGTTCAAAAATTATGCTCTGAAATCAACTTCTGTCACCTTAGTGATACATTTTGGGATAGTACCTAAACCTTAAAGCAGAAATTGGGGCACTTTTGAAATTTTCATTTTTGACCAAAATCGAAAGGTCCGGGGCTTAGGGAATTTCTCATATGCCACAAAACGGTTGAAGCTCCTGTTCAAAAATTATGCTCTGAAATCAACTTCTGTCACCTTAGTGATACATTTTGGGATAGTACCTAAACCTTAAAGCAGAAATTGGGGCACTTTTGAAATTTTCATTTTTGACCAAAATCGACAGGTCCGGGGCCTAGGGAATTTCTCATATGCCACAAAACGGTTGAAGCTCCTGTTCAAAAATTATGCTTCGAAATCAACTTCTGTCACCTTAGTGATATATTTTGGGATAGTTCCTAAACTTTAAAGCAGAAATTGGGGCACTTTTGAAATTTTCATTTTTGACCAAAATCGACAGGTCCGGGGCTTAGGGAATTTCTCATATGCCACAAAACGGTTGAAGCTACTGTTCAAAAATTATGCTCCGAAATCAAATTCTGTCACCTTAGTGATACATTTTGGGATATTACCTAAACATTAAAGCAGAAATTGGGACACTTTTGAAATTATCATTTTTGACCAAAATCGACAGGTCCAGGGCTTAGGGAATTTCTCATATGCCACAAAACGGTTGAAGCTACTGTTCAAAAATTATGCTCTGAAATCAACTTCTGTCACCTTAGTGATACATTTTGGGATAGTACCTAAACTTTAAAGCAGAAATTGGGGCACTTTTGAAATTTTCATTTTTGACCAAAATCGACAGGTCCGGGGCTTAGGGAATTTCTCATATGCCACAAAGTGGTTGAAGCTCCTGTTCAAAAATTATGCTCCATAATCAACTTCTGTCTCCTTAGTGATACATTTTGGGATAGTACCTAAAAATTAAAGCAGAAATTGGGACACTTTTGAAATTTAAATTTTTGACCAAAATCGACAGGTCCGGGGCTTAGGGAATTTCATATATGCCACAAAACGGTTGAAGCTACTGTTCAAAAATTATGCTCCGAAATCAACTTCTGTCACCTTAGTGATACATTTTGGGATAGTACCTAAACTTTAAAGCAGAAATTGGGGCACTTTTGAAATTTTCATTTTTGACCAAAATCGACAGGTCCGGGGCTTAGGGAATTTCTCATATGCCACAAAACGGTTGAAGCTCCTGTTCAAAAATTATGCTCTGAAATCAACTTCTGTCACCTTAGTGATACATTTTGGGATAGTACCTAAACCTTAAAGCAGAAATTGGGGCACTTTTGAAATTTTCATTTTTGACCAAAATCGACAGGTCCGGGGCTTAGGGAATTTCTCATATGCCACAAAACGGTTGAAGCTACAGTTCAAAAATTATGCTCCGAAATCAACTTCTGTCACCTTAGTGATACATTTTGGGATAGTACCTAAACTTTAAAGCAGAAATTGGGGCACTTTTGAAATTTTCATTTTTGACCAAAATCGACAGGTCCGGGGCTTAGGGAATTTCTCATATGCCACAAAACGGTTGAAGCTACTGTTCAAAAATTATGCTCTGAAATCAACTTCTGTCACCTTAGTGATACATTTTGGGATAGTACCTAAACCTTAAAGCAGAAATTGGGGCACTTTTGAAATTTTCATTTTTGACCAAAATCGACAGGTCCGGGGCTTAGGGAATTTCTCATATGCCACAAAACGGTTGAAGCTACTGTTCAAAAATTATGCTCTGAAATCAACTTCTGTCACCTTAGTGATACATTTTGGGATAGTACCTAAACCTTAAAGCAGAAATTGGGGCACTTTTGAAATTTTCATTTTTGACCAAAATCGAAAGGTCCGGGGCTTAGGGAATTTCTCATATGCCACAAAACGGTTGAAGCTCCTGTTCAAAAATTATGCTCTGAAATCAACTTCTGTCACCTTAGTGATACATTTTGGGATAGTACCTAAACCTTAAAGCAGAAATTGGGGCACTTTTGAAATTTTCATTTTTGACCAAAATCGACAGGTCCGGGGCCTAGGGAATTTCTCATATGCCACAAAACGGTTGAAGCTCCTGTTCAAAAATTATGCTTCGAAATCAACTTCTGTCACCTTAGTGATATATTTTGGGATAGTTCCTAAACTTTAAAGCAGAAATTGGGGCACTTTTGAAATTTTCATTTTTGACCAAAATCGACAGGTCCGGGGCTTAGGGAATTTCTCATATGCCACAAAACGGTTGAAGCTACTGTTCAAAAATTATGCTCCGAAATCAACTTCTGTCACCTTAGTGATACATTTTGGGATAGTACCTAAACTTTAAAGCAGAAATTGGGGCACTTTTGAAATTTTCATTTTTGACCAAAATCGGGCTTAGGGAATTTCTCATATGCCACAAAGTGGTTGAAGCTCCTGTTCAAAAATTATGCTCCATAATCAACTTCTGTCTCCTTAGTGATACATTTTGGGATAGTACCTAAAAATTAAAGCAGAAATTGGGACACTTTTGACATTTTAATTTTTGACCAAAATCGACAGGTCCGGGGCTTAGGGAATTTCTCATATGCCACAAAACGGTTGAAGCTACTGTTCAAAAATTATGCTCCGAAATCAACTTCTGTCACCTTAGTGATACATTATGGGATAGTACCTAAAGTTTAAATCAAAAATTGGGGCACTTTTGAAATTTTCATTTTTGACCAAAATCGACAGGTCCGGGGCTTAGGGAATTTCTCATATGCCACAAAACGGTTGAAGCTCCTGTTCAAAAATTATGCTCCGAAATCAACTTCTGTCACCTTAGTGATACATTTTGGGATAGTACCTAAACTTTAAAGCAGAAATTGGGGCACTTTTGAAATTTTCATTTTTGACCAAAATCGACAGGTCCGGGGCTTAGGGAATTTCTCATATGCCACAAAACGGTTGAAGCTACTGTTCAAAAATTATGCTCTGAAATCAACTTCTGTCACCTTAGTGATACATTTTGGGATAGTATCTAAACCTTAAAGCAGAAATTGGTGCACTTTTGAAATTTTCATTTTTGACCAAAATCGAAAGGTCCGGGGCTTAGGGAATTTCTCATATGCCACAAAACGGTTGAAGCTACTGTTCAAAAATTATGCTCCGAAATCAACTTCTGTCACCTTAGTGATACATTTTGGGATAGTACCTAAACTTTAAAGCAGAAATTGGGGCACTTTTGAAATTTTCATTTTTGACCAAAATCGACAGGTCCGGGGCTTAGGGAATTTCTCATATGCCACAAAGTGGTTGAAGCTCCTGTTCAAAAATTATGCTCCATAATCAACTTCTGTCTCCTTAGTGATACATTTTGGGATAGTACCTAAACCTTAAAGCAGAAATTGGGGCACTTTTGAAATTTTCATTTTTGACCAAAATCGAAAGGTCCGAGGCTTAGGGAATTTCTCATATGCCACAAAACGGTTGAAGCTCCTGTTCAAAAATTATGCTCTGAAATCAACTTCTGTCACCTTAGTGATACATTTTGGGATAGTACCTAAACCTTAAAGCAGAAATTGGGGCACTTTTGAAATTTTCATTTTTGACCAAAATCGAAAGGTCCGAGGCTTAGGGAATTTCTCATATGCCACAAAACGGTTGAAGCTCCTGTTCAAAAATTATGCTCTGAAATCAACTTCTGTCACCTTAGTGATACATTTTGGGATAGTACCTAAACCTTAAAGCAGAAATTGGGGCACTTTTGAAATTTTCATTTTTGACCAAAATCGACAGGTCCGGGGCCTAGGGAATTTCTCATATGCCACAAAACGGTTGAAGCTCCTGTTCAAAAATTATGCTCTGAAATCAACTTCTGTCACCTTAGTGATACATTTTGGGATAGTACCTAAACCTTAAAGCAGAAATTGGGGCACTTTTGAAATTTTCATTTTTGACCAAAATCGACAGGTCCGGGGCTTAGGGAATTTCTCATATGCCACAAAACGGTTGAAGCTACTGTTCAAAAATTATGCTCTGAAATCAACTTCTGTCACCTTAGTGATACATTTTGGGATAGTACCTAAACCTTAAAGCAGAAATTGGGGCACTTTTGAAATTTTCATTTTTGACCAAAATCGAAAGGTCCGGGGCTTAGGGAATTTCTCATATGCCACAAAACGGTTGAAGCTCCTGTTCAAAAATTATGCTCTGAAATCAACTTCTGTCACCTTAGTGATACATTTTGGGATAGTACCTAAACCTTAAAGCAGAAATTGGGGCACTTTTGAAATTTTCATTTTTGACCAAAATCGACAGGTCCGGGGCCTAGGGAATTTCTCATATGCCACAAAACGGTTGAAGCTCCTGTTCAAAAATTATGCTTCGAAATCAACTTCTGTCACCTTAGTGATATATTTTGGGATAGTTCCTAAACTTTAAAGCAGAAATTGGGGCACTTTTGAAATTTTCATTTTTGACCAAAATCGACAGGTCCGGGGCTTAGGGAATTTCTCATATGCCACAAAACGGTTGAAGCTACTGTTCAAAAATTATGCTCCGAAATCAAATTCTGTCACCTTAGTGATACATTTTGGGATATTACCTAAACATTAAAGCAGAAATTGGGACACTTTTGAAATTATCATTTTTGACCAAAATCGACAGGTCCAGGGCTTAGGGAATTTCTCATATGCCACAAAACGGTTGAAGCTACTGTTCAAAAATTATGCTCTGAAATCAACTTCTGTCACCTTAGTGATACATTTTGGGATAGTACCTAAACTTTAAAGCAGAAATTGGGGCACTTTTGAAATTTTCATTTTTGACCAAAATCGACAGGTCCGGGGCTTAGGGAATTTCTCATATGCCACAAAGTGGTTGAAGCTCCTGTTCAAAAATTATGCTCCATAATCAACTTCTGTCTCCTTAGTGATACATTTTGGGATAGTACCTAAAAATTAAAGCAGAAATTGGGACACTTTTGAAATTTAAATTTTTGACCAAAATCGACAGGTCCGGGGCTTAGGGAATTTCATATATGCCACAAAACGGTTGAAGCTACTGTTCAAAAATTATGCTCCGAAATCAACTTCTGTCACCTTAGTGATACATTTTGGGATAGTACCTAAACTTTAAAGCAGAAATTGGGGCACTTTTGAAATTTTCATTTTTGACCAAAATCGACAGGTCCGGGGCTTAGGGAATTTCTCATATGCCACAAAACGGTTGAAGCTCCTGTTCAAAAATTATGCTCTGAAATCAACTTCTGTCACCTTAGTGATACATTTTGGGATAGTACCTAAACCTTAAAGCAGAAATTGGGGCACTTTTGAAATTTTCATTTTTGACCAAAATCGACAGGTCCGGGGCTTAGGGAATTTCTCATATGCCACAAAACGGTTGAAGCTACAGTTCAAAAATTATGCTCCGAAATCAACTTCTGTCACCTTAGTGATACATTTTGGGATAGTACCTAAACTTTAAAGCAGAAATTGGGGCACTTTTGAAATTTTCATTTTTGACCAAAATCGACAGGTCCGGGGCTTAGGGAATTTCTCATATGCCACAAAGTGGTTGAAGCTCCTGTTCAAAAGTATGCTCCATAATCAACTTCTGTCTCCTTAGTGATACATTTTGGGATAGTACCTAAAAATTAAAGCAGAAATTGGGACACTATTGAAATTTTAATTTTTGACCAAAATCGACAGGTCCGGTGCTTAGGGAATTTCTCATATGCCACAAAACGGTTGAAGCTACTGTTCAAAAATTATGCTCCGAAATCAACTTCTGTCACCTTAGTGATATATTTTGGGATAGTACCTAAACTTTAAAGCAGAAATTGGGGCACTTTTGAAATTTTCATTTTTGACCAAAATCGAAAGGTCCGGGGCTTAGGGAATTTCTCATACGCCACAAAACGGTTGAAGCTCCTGTTCAAAAATTATGCTCCGAAATCAACTTCTGTCACCTTAGTGATACATTTTGGGATAGTTCCTAAACTTAAAAGCAGTAATTGGGGCTCTTTTGAAATTGTCATTTTTGAACAAAATCAACAGGTCCGTGGCTTAGGGAATTTCTCATATGCCACAAAACGGTTGAAGCTCCAGTTCAAAAATTATGCTCTATAATCAACTTCTGTCACCTTAGTGATACATTTTGGGATAGTACCTAAAAATTAAAGCAGAAATTGGGGCACTACTGAAATTTTCATTTTTGACCAAAATCGACAGGTCCGGGGTTTAGGGAATTTCTCATATGCCACAAAACGGTTGAAGCTACTGTTCAAAAATTATGCTCTATAATCAACTTCTGTCACCTTAGTGATACATTTTGGGATAGTACCTAAAAATTAAAGCAGAAATTGGGGCACTACTGAAATTTTAATTTTTGACCAAAATCGACAGGTCCGGGGCTTAGGGAATTTCTCATATGCCACAAAGTGGTTGAAGCTCCTGTTCAAAAATGATGCTCCATAATCAACTTCTGTCTCCTTAGTGATACATTTTGGGATAGTACCTAAAAATTAAAGCAGAAATTGGGACACTTTTGAAATTTTAATTTTTGACCAAAATCGACAGGTCCGGGGCTTAGGGAATTTCTCATATGCCACAAAACGGTTGAAGCTACTGTTCAAAAATTATGCTCCGAAATCAACTTCTGTCACCTTAGTGATACATTATGGGATAGTACCTAAAGTTTAAATCAAAAATTGGGGCACTTTTAAAATTTTCATTTTAGACCAAAATCTATAGGTCCGGGCTTAGGGAATTTCTCATATGCCACAAAACGGTTGAAGCTACTGTTCAAAAATTATGCTCCGAAATCAACTTCTGTCACCTTAGTGATACATTTTGGGATAGTACCTAAACTTTAAAGCAGAAATTGGGACACTTTTGAAATTTTAATTTTTGACCAAAATCGACAGGTCCGGGGCTTAGGGAATTTCTCATATGCCACAAAGTGGTTGAAGCTTCTGTTCAAAAATTATGCTCCATAATCAACTTCTGTCTCCTTAGTGATACATTTTGGGATAGTACCTAAAAATTAAAGCAGAAATTGGGACACTTTTGAAATTTTAATTTTTGACCAAAATCGACAGGTCCGCGGCTTAGGGAATTTCATATATGCCACAAAACGGTTGAAGCTACTGTTCAAAAATTGTGCTCCGAAATCAACTTCTGTCACCTTAGTGATACATTTTGGGATAGTACCTAAACTTTAAAGAAGAAATTGGGGCATTTTTGAAATTTTCATTTTTGACCAAAATCGACAGGTCCGGGGCTTAGGGAATTTCTCATATGCCACAAAGTGGTTGAAGCTCCTGTTCAAAAATTATGCTCCATAATCAACTTCTGTCTCCTTAGTGATACATTTTGGGATAGTACCTAAAAATTAAAGCAGAAATTGGGCCACTTTTGAAATTTTAATTTTTGACCAAAATCGACAGGTCCGGGGCTTAGGGAATTTCTCATATGCCACAAAACGGTTGAAGCTACTGTTCAAAAATTATGCTCCGAAATAAACTTCTGTCACCTTAGTGATACATTATGGGATAGTACCTAAAGTTTAAATCAAAAATTGGGGCACTTTTAAAATTTTCATTTTAGACCAAAATCTATAGGTCCGGGCTTAGGGAATTTCTCATATGCCACAAAACGGTTGAAGCTACTGTTCAAAAATGATGCTCCGAAATCAACTTCTGTCACCTTAGTGATACATTTTGGGATAGTTCCTAAACTTAAAAGCAGTAATTGGGGCTCTTTTGAAATTATCATTTTTGACCAAAATCGACAGGTCCAGGGCTTAGGGAATTTCTCATATGCCACAAAACGGTTGAAGCTACTGTTCAAAAATTATGCTCTGAAATCAACTTCTGTCACCTTAGTGATACATTTTGGGATAGTACCTAAACTTTAAAGCAGAAATTGGGGCACTTTTGAAATTTTCATTTTTGACCAAAATCGACAGGTCCGGGGCTTAGGGAATTTCTCATATGCCACAAAGTGGTTGAAGCTCCTGTTCAAAAATTATGCTCCATAATCAACTTCTGTCTCCTTAGTGATACATTTTGGGATAGTACCTAAAAATTAAAGCAGAAATTGGGACACTTTTGAAATTTTAATTTTTGACCAAAATCGACAGGTCCGGGGCTTAGGGAATTTCATATATGCCACAAAACGGTTGAAGCTACTGTTCAAAAATTATGCTCCGAAATCAACTTCTGTCACCTTAGTGATACATTTTGGGATAGTACCTAAACTTTAAAGCAGAAATTGGGGCACTTTTGAAATTTTCATTTTTGACCAAAATCGACAGGTCCGGGGCTTAGGGAATTTCTCATATGCCACAAAACGGTTGAAGCTCCTGTTCAAAAATTATGCTCTGAAATCAACTTCTGTCACCTTAGTGATACATTTTGGGATAGTACCTAAACCTTAAAGCAGAAATTGGGGCACTTTTGAAATTTTCATTTTTGACCAAAATCGACAGGTCCGGGGCCTAGGGAATTTCTCATATGCCACAAAATGGTTGAAGCTCCTGTTCAAAAATTATGCTTCGAAATCAACTTCTGTCACCTTAGTGATATATTTTGGGATAGTTCCTAAACTTTAAAGCAGAAATTGGGGCACTTTTGAAATTTTAATTTTTGACCAAAATCGACAGGTCCGGGGCTTAGGGAATTTCTCATATGCCACAAAACGGTTGAAGCTCCTGTTCAAAAATTATGCTCCGAAATCAAATTCTGTCACCTTAGTGATACATTTTGGGATAGTACCTAAACTTTAAAGCAGAAATTGGGGCACTTTTGAAATTTTCATTTTTGACAAAAATCGACAGGTCCGGGGCTTAGGGAATTTCTCATATGCCACAAAACGGTTGAAGCTCCAGTTCAAAAATTATGCTCTGAAATCAACTTCTGTCACCTTAGTGATACATTTTGGGATAGTACCTAAACCTTAAAGCAGAAATTGGGGCACTTTTGAAATTTTCATTTTTGACCAAAATCGACAGGTCCGGGGCTTAGGGAATTTCTCATATGCCACAAAACGGTTGAAGCTACTGTTCAAAAATTATGCTCCGAAATCAACTTCTGTCACCTTAGTGATACATTTTGGGATAGTACCTAAACTTTAAAGCAGAAATTGGGGCACTTTTGAAATTTTCATTTTTGACCAAAATCGACAGGTCCGGGGCTTAGGGAATTTCTCATATGCCACAAAGTGGTTGAAGCTCCTGTTCAAAAATTATGCTCCATAATCAACTTCTGTCTCCTTAGTGATACATTTTGGGATAGTACCTAAAAATTAAAGCAGAAATTGGGACACTTTTGAAATTTTAATTTTTGACCAAAATCGACAGGTCCGGGGCTTAGGGAATTTCTCATATGCCACAAAACGGTTGAAGCTACTGTTCAAAAATTATGCTCCGAAATCAACTTCTGTCACCTTAGTGATACATTATGGGATAGTACCTAAAGTTTAAATCAAAAATTGGGGCACTTTTAAAATTTTCATTTTAGACCAAAATCTATAGGTCCGGGCTTAGAGAATTTCTCATATGCCACAAAACGGTTGAAGCTACTGTTCAAAAATTATGCTCCGAAATCAACTTCTGTCACCTTAGTGATACATTTTGGGATAGTACCTAAACTTTAAAGCAGAAATTGGGGCACTTTTGAAATTTTCATTTTTGACCAAAATCGACAGGTCCGGGGCTTAGGGAATTTCTCATATGCCACAAAGTGGTTGAAGCTTCTGTTCAAAAATTATGCTCCATAATCAACTTCTGTCTCCTTAGTGATACATTTTGGGATAGTACCTAAAAATTAAAGCAGAAATTGGGACACTTTTGAAATTTTAATTTTTGACCAAAATCGACAGGTCCGGGGCTTAGGGAATTTCTCATATGCCACAAAACGGTTGAAGCTACTGTTCAAAAATTATGCTCCGAAATCAACTTCTGTCACCTTAGTGATACATTATGGGATAGTACCTAAAGTTTAAATCAAAAATTGGGGCACTTTTAAAATTTTCATTTTAGACCAAAATCTATAGGTCCGGGCTTAGGGAATTTCTCATATGCCACAAAACGGTTGAAGCTACTGTTCAAAAATTATGCTCCGAAATCAACTTCTGTCACCTTAGTGATACATTTTGGGATAGTACCTAAACTTTAAAGCAGAAATTGGGGCACTTTTGAAATTTTCATTTTTGACCAAAATCGACAGGTCCGGGGCTTAGGGAATTTCTCATATGCCACAAAGAGGTTGAAGCTTCTGTTCAAAAATTATGCTCCATAATCAACTTCTGTCTCCTTAGTGATACATTTTGGGATAGTACCTAAAAATTAAAGCAGAAATTGGGACACTTTTGAAATTTTAATTTTTGACCAAAATCGACAGGTCCGCGGCTTAGGGAATTTCATATATGCCACAAAACGGTTGAAGCTACTGTTCAAAAATTGTGCTCCGAAATCAACTTCTGTCACCTTAGTGATACATTTTGGGATAGTACCTAAACTTTAAAGAAGAAATTGGGGCATTTTTGAAATTTTCATTTTTGACCAAAATCGACAGGTCCGGGGCTTAGGGAATTTCTCATATGCCACAAAGTGGTTGAAGCTCCTGTTCAAAAATTATGCTCCATAATCAACTTCTGTCTCCTTAGTGATACATTTTGGGATAGTACCTAAAAATTAAAGCAGAAATTGGGCCACTTTTGAAATTTTAATTTTTGACCAAAATCGACAGGTCCGGGGCTTAGGGAATTTCTCATATGCCACAAAACGGTTGAAGCTACTGTTCAAAAATTATGCTCCGAAATAAACTTCTGTCACCTTAGTGATACATTATGGGATAGTACCTAAAGTTTAAATCAAAAATTGGGGCACTTTTAAAATTTTCATTTTAGACCAAAATCTATAGGTCCGGGCTTAGGGAATTTCTCATATGCCACAAAACGGTTGAAGCTACTGTTCAAAAATGATGCTCCGAAATCAACTTCTGTCACCTTAGTGATACATTTTGGGATAGTTCCTAAACTTAAAAGCAGTAATTGGGGCTCTTTTGAAATTTTCATTTTTGACCAAAATCGACAGGTCCGGGGCTTAGGGAATTTCTCATATGCCACAAAACGGTTGAAGCTACTGTTCAAAAATTATGCTCTGAAATCAACTTCTGTCACCTTAGTGATACATTTTGGGATAGTACCTAAACTTTAAAGCAGAAATTGGGGCACTTTTGAAATTTTCATTTTTGACCAAAATCGACAGGTCCGGGGCTTAGGGAATTTCTCATATGCCACAAAGTGGTTGAAGCTCCTGTTCAAAAATTATGCTCCATAATCAACTTCTGTCTCCTTAGTGATACATTTTGGGATAGTACCTAAAAATTAAAGCAGAAATTGGGACACTTTTGAAATTTTAATTTTGACCAAAATCGACAGGTCCGGGGCTTAGGGAATTTCATATATGCCACAAAACGGTTGAAGCTACTGTTCAAAAATTATGCTCCGAAATCAACTTCTGTCACCTTAGTGATACATTTTGGGATAGTACCTAAACTTTAAAGCAGAAATTGGGGCACTTTTGAAATTTTCATTTTTGACCAAAATCGACAGGTCCGGGGCTTAGGGAATTTCTCATATGCCACAAAACGGTTGAAGCTCCTGTTCAAAAATTATGCTCTGAAATCAACTTCTGTCACCTTAGTGATACATTTTGGGATAGTACCTAAACCTTAAAGCAGAAATTGGGGCACTTTTGAAATTTTCATTTTTGACCAAAATCGACAGGTCCGGGGCCTAGGGAATTTCTCATATGCCACAAAATGGTTGAAGCTCCTGTTCAAAAATTATGCTTCGAAATCAACTTCTGTCACCTTAGTGATATATTTTGGGATAGTTCCTAAACTTTAAAGCAGAAATTGGGGCACTTTTGAAATTTTAATTTTTGACCAAAATCGACAGGTCCGGGGCTTAGGGAATTTCTCATATGCCACAAAACGGTTGAAGCTACTGTTCAAAAATTATGCTCCGAAATCAACTTCTGTCACCTTAGTGATACATTATGGGATAGTACCTAAAGTTTAAATCAAAAATTGGGGCACTTTTAAAATTTTCATTTTAGACCAAAATCTATAGGTCCGGGCTTAGGGAATTTCTCATATGCCACAAAACGGTTGAAGCTACTGTTCAAAAATGATGCTCCGAAATCAACTTCTGTC
This sequence comes from Pseudophryne corroboree, assembly GCF_028390025.1. Taxonomy (NCBI): domain Eukaryota; kingdom Metazoa; phylum Chordata; class Amphibia; order Anura; family Myobatrachidae; genus Pseudophryne; species Pseudophryne corroboree. The sequence continues at coordinate 121,565 of NW_026967737.1, forward strand.
ACCTTAGTGATACATTTTGGGATAGAACCTAAACTTTAAAGCTGAAATTGGGGCACTTTTGAAATTTTCATTTTTGACCAAAATCGACAGGTCCGGTTCTTAGGGAATTTCTCATACGCCACAAAACGGTTGAAGCTCCTGTTCAAAAATTATGCTCCGAAATCAACTTCTGTCACCTTAGTGATACATTTTGGGATAGTTCCTAATCTTAAAAGCAGTAATTGGGGCTCTTTTGAAATTGTCATTTTTGACCAAAATCAACAGGTCCGTGGCTTAGGGAATTTCTCATATGCCACAAAACGGTTGAAGCTCCAGTTCAAAAATTATGCTCCATAATCAACTTCTGTCACCTTAGTGATACATTTTGGGATAGTACCTAAAAATTAAAGCAGAAATTGGGGCACTACTGAAATTTTCATTTTTGACCAAAATCGACAGGTCTGGGGCTTAGGGAATTTCTCATATGCCACAAAACGGTTGAAGCTCCTGTTCAAAAATTATGCTCCGAAATCAAATTCTGTCACCTTAGTGATACATTTTGGGATATTACCTAAAAATTAAAGCAGAAATTGGGACACTTTTGAAATTATCATTTTTGACCAAAATCGACAGGTCCAGGGCTTAGGGAATTTCTCATATGCCACAAAACGGTTGAAGCTACTGTTCAAAAATTATGCTCTGAAATCAACTTCTGTCACCTTAGTGATACATTTTGGGATAGTACCTAAACTTTAAAGCAGAAATTGGGGCACTTTTGAAATTTTCATTTTTGACCAAAATCGACAGGTCCGGGGCTTAGGGAATTTCTCATATGCCACAAAGTGGTTGAAGCTCCTGTTCAAAAATTATGCTCCATAATCAACTTCTGTCTCCTTAGTGATACATTTTGGGATAGTACCTAAAAATTAAAGCAGAAATTGGGACACTTTTGAAATTTTAATTTTTGACCAAAATCGACAGGTCCGGGGCTTAGGGAATTTCATATATGCCACAAAACGGTTGAAGCTACTGTTCAAAAATTATGCTCTGAAATCAACTTCTGTCACCTTAGTGATACATTTTGGGATAGTACCTAAACTTTAAAGCAGAAATTGGGGCACTTTTGAAATTTTCATTTTTGACCAAAATCGACAGGTCCGGGGCCTAGGGAATTTCTCATATGCCACAAAATGGTTGAAGCTCCTGTTCAAAAATTATGCTTCGAAATCAACTTCTGTCACCTTAGTGATATATTTTGGGATAGTTCCTAAACTTTAAAGCAGAAATTGGGGCACTTTTGAAATTTTCATTTTTGACCAAAATCGACAGGTCCGGGGCTTAGGGAATTTCTCATATGCCACAAAACGGTTGAAGCTACTGTTCAAAAATTATGCTCCGAAATCAACTTCTGTCACCTTAGTGATACATTTTGGGATAGTACCTAAACTTTAAAGCAGAAATTGGGGCACTTTTGAAATTTTCATTTTTGACCAAAATCGGGCTTAGGGAATTTCTCATATGCCACAAAGTGGTTGAAGCTCCTGTTCAAAAATTATGCTCCATAATCAACTTCTGTCTCCTTAGTGATACATTTTGGGATAGTACCTAAAAATTAAAGCAGAAATTGGGACACTTTTGACATTTTAATTTTTGACCAAAATCGACAGGTCCGGGGCTTAGGGAATTTCTCATATGCCACAAAACGGTTGAAGCTACTGTTCAAAAATTATGCTCCGAAATCAACTTCTGTCACCTTAGTGATACATTATGGGATAGTACCTAAAGTTTAAATCAAAAATTGGGGCACTTTTGAAATTTTCATTTTTGACCAAAATCGACAGGTCCGGGGCTTAGGGAATTTCTCATATGCCACAAAACGGTTGAAGCTCCTGTTCAAAAATTATGCTCCGAAATCAACTTCTGTCACCTTAGTGATACATTTTGGGATAGTACCTAAACTTTAAAGCAGAAATTGGGGCACTTTTGAAATTTTCATTTTTGACCAAAATCGACAGGTCCGGGGCTTAGGGAATTTCTCATATGCCACAAAACGGTTGAAGCTACTGTTCAAAAATTATGCTCTGAAATCAACTTCTGTCACCTTAGTGATACATTTTGGGATAGTATCTAAACCTTAAAGCAGAAATTGGGGCACTTTTGAAATTTTCATTTTTGACCAAAATCGAAAGGTCCGGGGCTTAGGGAATTTCTCATATGCCACAAAACGGTTGAAGCTACTGTTCAAAAATTATGCTCTGAAATCAACTTCTGTCACCTTAGTGATACATTTTGGGATAGTACCTAAACTTTAAAGCAGAAATTGGGGCACTTTTGAAATTTTCATTTTTGACCAAAATCGACAGGTCCGGGGCTTAGGGAATTTCATATATGCCACAAAACGGTTGAAGCTACTGTTCAAAAATTATGCTCTGAAATCAACTTCTGTCACCTTAGTGATACATTTTGGGATAGTACCTAAACTTTAAAGCAGAAATTGGGGCACTTTTGAAATTTTCATTTTTGACCAAAATCGACAGGTCCGGGGCTTAGGGAATTTCTCATACGCCACAAAACGGTTGAAGCTCCTGTTCAAAAATTATGCTCCGAAATCAACTTCTGTCACCTTAGTGATACATTTTGGGATAGTTCCTAATCTTAAAAGCAGTAATTGGGGCTCTTTTGAAATTGTCATTTTTGACCAAAATCAACAGGTCCGTGGCTTAGGGAATTTCTCATATGCCACAAAACGGTTGAAGCTCCAGTTCAAAAATTATGCTCCATAATCAACTTCTGTCACCTTAGTGATACATTTTGGGATAGTACCTAAAAATTAAAGCAGAAATTGGGGCACTACTGAAATTTTCATTTTTGACCAAAATCGACAGGTCTGGGGCTTAGGGAATTTCTCATATGCCACAAAACGGTTGAAGCTCCTGTTCAAAAATTATGCTCCGAAATCAAATTCTGTCACCTTAGTGATACATTTTGGGATATTACCTAAAAATTAAAGCAGAAATTGGGACACTTTTGAAATTATCATTTTTGACCAAAATCGACAGGTCCAGGGCTTAGGGAATTTCTCATATGCCACAAAACGGTTGAAGCTACTGTTCAAAAATTATGCTCTGAAATCAACTTCTGTCACCTTAGTGATACATTTTGGGATAGTACCTAAACTTTAAAGCAGAAATTGGGGCACTTTTGAAATTTTCATTTTTGACCAAAATCGACAGGTCCGGGGCTTAGGGAATTTCTCATATGCCACAAAGTGGTTGAAGCTCCTGTTCAAAAATTATGCTCCATAATCAACTTCTGTCTCCTTAGTGATACATTTTGGGATAGTACCTAAAAATTAAAGCAGAAATTGGGACACTTTTGAAATTTTAATTTTTGACCAAAATCGACAGGTCCGGGGCTTAGGGAATTTCATATATGCCACAAAACGGTTGAAGCTACTGTTCAAAAATTATGCTCTGAAATCAACTTCTGTCACCTTAGTGATACATTTTGGGATAGTACCTAAACTTTAAAGCAGAAATTGGGGCACTTTTGAAATTTTCATTTTTGACCAAAATCGACAGGTCCGGGGCCTAGGGAATTTCTCATATGCCACAAAATGGTTGAAGCTCCTGTTCAAAAATTATGCTTCGAAATCAACTTCTGTCACCTTAGTGATATATTTTGGGATAGTTCCTAAACTTTAAAGCAGAAATTGGGGCACTTTTGAAATTTTCATTTTTGACCAAAATCGACAGGTCCGGGGCTTAGGGAATTTCTCATATGCCACAAAACGGTTGAAGCTACTGTTCAAAAATTATGCTCCGAAATCAACTTCTGTCACCTTAGTGATACATTTTGGGATAGTACCTAAACTTTAAAGCAGAAATTGGGGCACTTTTGAAATTTTCATTTTTGACCAAAATCGGGCTTAGGGAATTTCTCATATGCCACAAAGTGGTTGAAGCTCCTGTTCAAAAATTATGCTCCATAATCAACTTCTGTCTCCTTAGTGATACATTTTGGGATAGTACCTAAAAATTAAAGCAGAAATTGGGACACTTTTGACATTTTAATTTTTGACCAAAATCGACAGGTCCGGGGCTTAGGGAATTTCTCATATGCCACAAAACGGTTGAAGCTACTGTTCAAAAATTATGCTCCGAAATCAACTTCTGTCACCTTAGTGATACATTATGGGATAGTACCTAAAGTTTAAATCAAAAATTGGGGCACTTTTGAAATTTTCATTTTTGACCAAAATCGACAGGTCCGGGGCTTAGGGAATTTCTCATATGCCACAAAACGGTTGAAGCTCCTGTTCAAAAATTATGCTCCGAAATCAACTTCTGTCACCTTAGTGATACATTTTGGGATAGTACCTAAACTTTAAAGCAGAAATTGGGGCACTTTTGAAATTTTCATTTTTGACCAAAATCGACAGGTCCGGGGCTTAGGGAATTTCTCATATGCCACAAAACGGTTGAAGCTACTGTTCAAAAATTATGCTCTGAAATCAACTTCTGTCACCTTAGTGATACATTTTGGGATAGTATCTAAACCTTAAAGCAGAAATTGGGGCACTTTTGAAATTTTCATTTTTGACCAAAATCGAAAGGTCCGGGGCTTAGGGAATTTCTCATATGCCACAAAACGGTTGAAGCTACTGTTCAAAAATTATGCTCCGAAATCAACTTCTGTCACCTTAGTGATACATTTTGGGATAGTACCTAAACTTTAAAGCAGAAATTGGGGCACTTTTGAAATTTTCATTTTTGACCAAAATCGACAGGTCCGGGGCTTAGGGAATTTCTCATATGCCACAAAATGGTTGAAGCTACTGTTCAAAAATTATGCTCTGAAATCAACTTCTGTCACCTTAGTGATACATTTTGGGATAGTACCTAAACCTTAAAGCAGAAATTGGGGCACTTTTGAAATTTTCATTTTTGACCAAAATCGAAAGGTCCGAGGCTTAGGGAATTTCTCATATGCCACAAAACGGTTGAAGCTCCTGTTCAAAAATTATGCTCTGAAATCAACTTCTGTCACCTTAGTGATACATTTTGGGATAGTACCTAAACCTTAAAGCAGAAATTGGGGCACTTTTGAAATTTTCATTTTTGACCAAAATCGACAGGTCCGGGGCCTAGGGAATTTCTCATACAGTATGCCACAAAACGGTTGAAGCTCCAGTTCAAAAATTATGCTCCATAATCAACTTCTGTCACCTTAGTGATACATTTTGGGATAGTACCTAAAAATTAAAGCAGAAATTGGGGCACTACTGAAATTTTCATTTTTGACCAAAATCGACAGGTCTGGGGCTTAGGGAATTTCTCATATGCCACAAAACGGTTGAAGCTCCTGTTCAAAAATTATGCTCCGAAATCAAATTCTGTCACCTTAGTGATACATTTTGGGATATTACCTAAAAATTAAAGCAGAAATTGGGACACTTTTGAAATTATCATTTTTGACCAAAATCGACAGGTCCAGGGCTTAGGGAATTTCTCATATGCCACAAAACGGTTGAAGCTACTGTTCAAAAATTATGCTCTGAAATCAACTTCTGTCACCTTAGTGATACATTTTGGGATAGTACCTAAACTTTAAAGCAGAAATTGGGGCACTTTTGAAATTTTCATTTTTGACCAAAATCGACAGGTCCGGGGCTTAGGGAATTTCTCATATGCCACAAAGTGGTTGAAGCTCCTGTTCAAAAATTATGCTCCATAATCAACTTCTGTCTCCTTAGTGATACATTTTGGGATAGTACCTAAAAATTAAAGCAGAAATTGGGACACTTTTGAAATTTTAATTTTTGACCAAAATCGACAGGTCCGGGGCTTAGGGAATTTCTCATATGCCACAAAATGGTTGAAGCTCCTGTTCAAAAATTATGCTTCGAAATCAACTTCTGTCACCTTAGTGATATATTTTGGGATAGTTCCTAAACTTTAAAGCAGAAATTGGGGCACTTTTGAAATTTTCATTTTTGACCAAAATCGACAGGTCCGGGGCTTAGGGAATTTCTCATATGCCACAAAACGGTTGAAGCTACTGTTCAAAAATTATGCTCCGAAATCAACTTCTGTCACCTTAGTGATACATTTTGGGATAGTACCTAAACTTTAAAGCAGAAATTGGGGCACTTTTGAAATTTTCATTTTTGACCAAAATCGGGCTTAGGGAATTTCTCATATGCCACAAAGTGGTTGAAGCTCCTGTTCAAAAATTATGCTCCATAATCAACTTCTGTCTCCTTAGTGATACATTTTGGGATAGTACCTAAAAATTAAAGCAGAAATTGGGACACTTTTGACATTTTAATTTTTGACCAAAATCGACAGGTCCGGGGCTTAGGGAATTTCTCATATGCCACAAAACGGTTGAAGCTACTGTTCAAAAATTATGCTCCGAAATCAACTTCTGTCACCTTAGTGATACATTATGGGATAGTACCTAAAGTTTAAATCAAAAATTGGGGCACTTTTGAAATTTTCATTTTTGACCAAAATCGACAGGTCCGGGGCTTAGGGAATTTCTCATATGCCACAAAACGGTTGAAGCTCCTGTTCAAAAATTATGCTCCGAAATCAACTTCTGTCACCTTAGTGATACATTTTGGGATAGTACCTAAACTTTAAAGCAGAAATTGGGGCACTTTTGAAATTTTCATTTTTGACCAAAATCGACAGGTCCGGGGCTTAGGGAATTTCTCATATGCCACAAAACGGTTGAAGCTACTGTTCAAAAATTATGCTCTGAAATCAACTTCTGTCACCTTAGTGATACATTTTGGGATAGTATCTAAACCTTAAAGCAGAAATTGGGGCACTTTTGAAATTTTCATTTTTGACCAAAATCGAAAGGTCCGGGGCTTAGGGAATTTCTCATATGCCACAAAACGGTTGAAGCTACTGTTCAAAAATTATGCTCTGAAATCAACTTCTGTCACCTTAGTGATACATTTTGGGATAGTACCTAAACTTTAAAGCAGAAATTGGGGCACTTTTGAAATTTTCATTTTTGACCAAAATCGACAGGTCCGGGGCTTAGGGAATTTCATATATGCCACAAAACGGTTGAAGCTACTGTTCAAAAATTATGCTCTGAAATCAACTTCTGTCACCTTAGTGATACATTTTGGGATAGTACCTAAACTTTAAAGCAGAAATTGGGGCACTTTTGAAATTTTCATTTTTGACCAAAATCGACAGGTCCGGGGCTTAGGGAATTTCTCATACGCCACAAAACGGTTGAAGCTCCTGTTCAAAAATTATGCTCCGAAATCAACTTCTGTCACCTTAGTGATACATTTTGGGATAGTTCCTAATCTTAAAAGCAGTAATTGGGGCTCTTTTGAAATTGTCATTTTTGACCAAAATCAACAGGTCCGTGGCTTAGGGAATTTCTCATATGCCACAAAACGGTTGAAGCTCCAGTTCAAAAATTATGCTCCATAATCAACTTCTGTCACCTTAGTGATACATTTTGGGATAGTACCTAAAAATTAAAGCAGAAATTGGGGCACTACTGAAATTTTCATTTTTGACCAAAATCGACAGGTCTGGGGCTTAGGGAATTTCTCATATGCCACAAAACGGTTGAAGCTCCTGTTCAAAAATTATGCTCCGAAATCAAATTCTGTCACCTTAGTGATACATTTTGGGATATTACCTAAAAATTAAAGCAGAAATTGGGACACTTTTGAAATTATCATTTTTGACCAAAATCGACAGGTCCAGGGCTTAGGGAATTTCTCATATGCCACAAAACGGTTGAAGCTACTGTTCAAAAATTATGCTCTGAAATCAACTTCTGTCACCTTAGTGATACATTTTGGGATAGTACCTAAACTTTAAAGCAGAAATTGGGGCACTTTTGAAATTTTCATTTTTGACCAAAATCGACAGGTCCGGGGCTTAGGGAATTTCTCATATGCCACAAAGTGGTTGAAGCTCCTGTTCAAAAATTATGCTCCATAATCAACTTCTGTCTCCTTAGTGATACATTTTGGGATAGTACCTAAAAATTAAAGCAGAAATTGGGACACTTTTGAAATTTTAATTTTTGACCAAAATCGACAGGTCCGGGGCTTAGGGAATTTCATATATGCCACAAAACGGTTGAAGCTACTGTTCAAAAATTATGCTCTGAAATCAACTTCTGTCACCTTAGTGATACATTTTGGGATAGTACCTAAACTTTAAAGCAGAAATTGGGGCACTTTTGAAATTTTCATTTTTGACCAAAATCGACAGGTCCGGGGCCTAGGGAATTTCTCATATGCCACAAAATGGTTGAAGCTCCTGTTCAAAAATTATGCTTCGAAATCAACTTCTGTCACCTTAGTGATATATTTTGGGATAGTTCCTAAACTTTAAAGCAGAAATTGGGGCACTTTTGAAATTTTCATTTTTGACCAAAATCGACAGGTCCGGGGCTTAGGGAATTTCTCATATGCCACAAAACGGTTGAAGCTACTGTTCAAAAATTATGCTCCGAAATCAACTTCTGTCACCTTAGTGATACATTTTGGGATAGTACCTAAACTTTAAAGCAGAAATTGGGGCACTTTTGAAATTTTCATTTTTGACCAAAATCGGGCTTAGGGAATTTCTCATATGCCACAAAGTGGTTGAAGCTCCTGTTCAAAAATTATGCTCCATAATCAACTTCTGTCTCCTTAGTGATACATTTTGGGATAGTACCTAAAAATTAAAGCAGAAATTGGGACACTTTTGACATTTTAATTTTTGACCAAAATCGACAGGTCCGGGGCTTAGGGAATTTCTCATATGCCACAAAACGGTTGAAGCTACTGTTCAAAAATTATGCTCCGAAATCAACTTCTGTCACCTTAGTGATACATTATGGGATAGTACCTAAAGTTTAAATAAAAAATTGGGGCACTTTTGAAATTTTCATTTTTGACCAAAATCGACAGGTCCGGGGCTTAGGGAATTTCTCATATGCCACAAAACGGTTGAAGCTCCTGTTCAAAAATTATGCTCCGAAATCAACTTCTGTCACCTTAGTGATACATTTTGGGATAGTACCTAAACTTTAAAGCAGAAATTGGGGCACTTTTGAAATTTTCATTTTTGACCAAAATCGACAGGTCCGGGGCTTAGGGAATTTCTCATATGCCACAAAACGGTTGAAGCTACTGTTCAAAAATTATGCTCTGAAATCAACTTCTGTCACCTTAGTGATACATTTTGGGATAGTATCTAAACCTTAAAGCAGAAATTGGGGCACTTTTGAAATTTTCATTTTTGACCAAAATCGAAAGGTCCGGGGCTTAGGGAATTTCTCATATGCCACAAAACGGTTGAAGCTACTGTTCAAAAATTATGCTCCGAAATCAACTTCTGTCACCTTAGTGATACATTTTGGGATAGTACCTAAACTTTAAAGCAGAAATTGGGGCACTTTTGAAATTTTCATTTTTGACCAAAATCGACAGGTCCGGGGCTTAGGGAATTTCTCATATGCCACAAAATGGTTGAAGCTACTGTTCAAAAATTATGCTCTGAAATCAACTTCTGTCACCTTAGTGATACATTTTGGGATAGTACCTAAACCTTAAAGCAGAAATTGGGGCACTTTTGAAATTTTCATTTTTGACCAAAATCGAAAGGTCCGAGGCTTAGGGAATTTCTCATATGCCACAAAACGGTTGAAGCTCCTGTTCAAAAATTATGCTCTGAAATCAACTTCTGTCACCTTAGTGATACATTTTGGGATAGTACCTAAACCTTAAAGCAGAAATTGGGGCACTTTTGAAATTTTCATTTTTGACCAAAATCGACAGGTCCGGGGCCTAGGGAATTTCTCATATGCCACAAAACGGTTGAAGCTCCTGTTCAAAAATTATGCTCTGAAATCAACTTCTGTCACCTTAGTGATACATTTTGGGATAGTACCTAAACCTTAAAGCAGAAATTGGGGCACTTTTGAAATTTTCATTTTTGACCAAAATCGACAGGTCCGGGGCTTAGGGAATTTCTCATATGCCACAAAACGGTTGAAGCTACTGTTCAAAAATTATGCTCTGAAATCAACTTCTGTCACCTTAGTGATACATTTTGGGATAGTACCTAAACCTTAAAGCAGAAATTGGGGCACTTTTGAAATTTTCATTTTTGACCAAAATCGAAAGGTCCGGGGCTTAGGGAATTTCTCATATGCCACAAAACGGTTGAAGCTCCTGTTCAAAAATTATGCTCTGAAATCAACTTCTGTCACCTTAGTGATACATTTTGGGATAGTACCTAAACCTTAAAGCAGAAATTGGGGCACTTTTGAAATTTTCATTTTTGACCAAAATCGACAGGTCCGGGGCCTAGGGAATTTCTCATATGCCACAAAACGGTTGAAGCTCCTGTTCAAAAATTATGCTTCGAAATCAACTTCTGTCACCTTAGTGATATATTTTGGGATAGTTCCTAAACTTTAAAGCAGAAATTGGGGCACTTTTGAAATTTTCATTTTTGACCAAAATCAACAGGTCCGGGGCTTAGGGAATTTCTCATATGCCACAAAACGGTTGAAGCTACTGTTCAAAAATTATGCTCCGAAATCAACTTCTGTCACCTTAGTGATACATTTTGGGATAGTACCTAAACTTTAAAGCAGAAATTGGGGCACTTTTGAAATTTTCATTTTTGACCAAAACCGACAGGTCCGGGGCTTAGGGAATTTCTCATATGCCACAAAACGGTTGAAGCTACTGTTCAAAAATTATGCTCTGAAATCAACTTCTGTCACCTTAGTGATACATTTTGGGATAGTATCTAAACCTTAAAGCAGAAATTGGGGCACTTTTGAAATTTTCATTTTTGACCAAAATCGAAAGGTCCGGGGCTTAGGGAATTTCTCATATGCCACAAAACGGTTGAAGCTACTGTTCAAAAATTATGCTCCGAAATCAACTTCTGTCACCTTAGTGATACATTTTGGGATAGTACCTAAACTTTAAAGCAGAAATTGGGGCACTTTTGAAATTTTCATTTTTGACCAAAATCGGGCTTAGGGAATTTCTCATATGCCACAAAGTGGTTGAAGCTCCTGTTCAAAAATTATGCTCCATAATCAACTTCTGTCTCCTTAGTGATACATTTTGGGATAGTACCTAAAAATTAAAGCAGAAATTGGGACACTTTTGACATTTTAATTTTTGACCAAAATCGACAGGTCCGGGGCTTAGGGAATTTCTCATATGCCACAAAACGGTTGAAGCTACTGTTCAAAAATTATGCTCCGAAATCAACTTCTGTCACCTTAGTGATACATTATGGGATAGTACCTAAAGTTTAAATCAAAAATTGGGGCACTTTTGAAATTTTCATTTTTGACCAAAATCGACAGGTCCGGGGCTTAGGGAATTTCTCATATGCCACAAAACGGTTGAAGCTCCTGTTCAAAAATTATGCTCCGAAATCAACTTCTGTCACCTTAGTGATACATTTTGGGATAGTACCTAAACTTTAAAGCAGAAATTGGGGCACTTTTGAAATTTTCATTTTTGACCAAAATCGACAGGTCCGGGGCTTAGGGAATTTCTCATATGCCACAAAACGGTTGAAGCTACTGTTCAAAAATTATGCTCTGAAATCAACTTCTGTCACCTTAGTGATACATTTTGGGATAGTATCTAAACCTTAAAGCAGAAATTGGGGCACTTTTGAAATTTTCATTTTTGACCAAAATCGAAAGGTCCGGGGCTTAGGGAATTTCTCATATGCCACAAAACGGTTGAAGCTACTGTTCAAAAATTATGCTCCGAAATCAACTTCTGTCACCTTAGTGATACATTTTGGGATAGTACCTAAACTTTAAAGCAGAAATTGGGGCACTTTTGAAATTTTCATTTTTGACCAAAATCGACAGGTCCGGGGCTTAGGGAATTTCTCATATGCCACAAAACGGTTGAAGCTACTGTTCAAAAATTATGCTCTGAAATCAACTTCTGTCACCTTAGTGATACATTTTGGGATAGTACCTAAACCTTAAAGCAGAAATTGGGGCACTTTTGAAATTTTCATTTTTGACCAAAATCGAAAGGTCCGAGGCTTAGGGAATTTCTCATATGCCACAAAACGGTTGAAGCTCCTGTTCAAAAATTATGCTCTGAAATCAACTTCTGTCACCTTAGTGATACATTTTGGGATAGTACCTAAACCTTAAAGCAGAAATTGGGGCACTTTTGAAATTTTCATTTTTGACCAAAATCGACAGGTCCGGGGCCTAGGGAATTTCTCATATGCCACAAAACGGTTGAAGCTCCTGTTCAAAAATTATGCTCTGAAATCAACTTCTGTCACCTTAGTGATACATTTTGGGATAGTACCTAAACCTTAAAGCAGAAATTGGGGCACTTTTGAAATTTTCATTTTTGACCAAAATCGAAAGGTCCGGGGCTTAGGGAATTTCTCATATGCCACAAAACGGTTGAAGCGCCTGTTCAAAAATTATGCTCTGAAATCAACTTCTGTCACCTTAGTGATACATTTTGGGATAGTACCTAAACCTTAAAGCAGAAATTGGGGCACTTTTGAAATTTTCATTTTTGACCAAAATCGACAGGTCCGGGGCCTAGGGAATTTCTCATATGCCACAAAACGGTTGAAGCTCCTGTTCAAAAATTATGCTTCGAAATCAACTTCTGTCACCTTAGTGATATATTTTGGGATAGTTCCTAAACTTTAAAGCAGAAATTGGGGCACTTTTGAAATTTTCATTTTTGACCAAAATCGAAAGGTCCGAGGCTTAGGGAATTTCTCATATGCCACAAAACGGTTGAAGCTCCTGTTCAAAAATTATGCTCTGAAATCAACTTCTGTCACCTTAGTGATACATTTTGGGATAGTACCTAAACCTTAAAGCAGAAATTGGGGCACTTTTGAAATTTTCATTTTTGACCAAAATCGACAGGTCCGGGGCCTAGGGAATTTCTCATATGCCACAAAACGGTTGAAGCTCCTGTTCAAAAATTATGCTCTGAAATCAACTTCTGTCACCTTAGTGATACATTTTGGGATAGTACCTAAACCTTAAAGCAGAAATTGGGGCACTTTTGAAATTTTCATTTTTGACCAAAATCGACAGGTCCGGGGCTTAGGGAATTTCTCATATGCCACAAAACGGTTGAAGCTACTGTTCAAAAATTATGCTCTGAAATCAACTTCTGTCACCTTAGTGATACATTTTGGGATAGTACCTAAACCTTAAAGCAGAAATTGGGGCACTTTTGAAATTTTCATTTTTGACCAAAATCGAAAGGTCCGGGGCTTAGGGAATTTCTCATATGCCACAAAACGGTTGAAGCACCTGTTCAAAAATTATGCTCTGAAATCAACTTCTGTCACCTTAGTGATACATTTTGGGATAGTACCTAAACCTTAAAGCAGAAATTGGGGCACTTTTGAAATTTTCATTTTTGACCAAAATCGACAGGTCCGGGGCCTAGGGAATTTCTCATATGCCACAAAACGGTTGAAGCTCCTGTTCAAAAATTATGCTTCGAAATCAACTTCTGTCACCTTAGTGATATATTTTGGGATAGTTCCTAAACTTTAAAGCAGAAATTGGGGCACTTTTGAAATTTTCATTTTTGACCAAAATCGACAGGTCCGGGGCTTAGGGAATTTCTCATATGCCACAAAACGGTTGAAGCTACTGTTCAAAAATTATGCTCCGAAATCAACTTCTGTCACCTTAGTGATACATTTTGGGATAGTACCTAAACTTTAAAGCAGAAATTGGGGCACTTTTGAAATTTTCATTTTTGACCAAAATCGCCAGGTCCGTGGCTTAGGGAATTTCTCATATGCCACAAAACGGTTGAAGCTACTGTTCAAAAATTATGCTCCGAAATCAACTTCTGTCACCTTAGTGATACATTATGGGATAGTACCTAAAGTTTAAATCAAAAATTGGGGCACTTTTGAAATTTTCATTTTTGACCAAAATCGACAGGTCCGGGGCTTAGGGAATTTCTCATATGCCACAAAACGGTTGAAGCTCCTGTTCAAAAATTATGCTCCGAAATCAACTTCTGTCACCTTAGTGATACATTTTGGGATAGTACCTAAACTTTAAAGCAGAAATTGGGGCACTTTTGAAATTTTCATTTTTGACCAAAATCGACAGGTCCGGGGCTTAGGGAATTTCTCATATGCCACAAAACGGTTGAAGCTACTGTTCAAAAATTATGCTCTGAAATCAACTTCTGTCACCTTAGTGATACATTTTGGGATAGTATCTAAACCTTAAAGCAGAAATTGGGGCACTTTTGAAATTTTCATTTTTGACCAAAATCGAAAGGTCCGGGGCTTAGGGAATTTCTCATATGCCACAAAACGGTTGAAGCTACTGTTCAAAAATTATGCTCAGAAATCAACTTCTGTCACCTTAGTGATACATTTTTTGATAGTACCTAAACTTTAAAGCAGAAATTGGGGCACTTTTGAAATTTTCATTTTTGACCAAAATCGACAGGTCCGGGGCTTAGGGAATTTCTCATATGCCACAAAACGGTTGAAGCTACTGTTCAAAAATTATGCTCTGAAATCAACTTCTGTCACCTTAGTGATACATTTTGGGATAGTACCTAAACCTTAAAGCAGAAATTGGGGCACTTTTGAAATTTTCATTTTTGACCAAAATCGAAAGGTCCGAGGCTTAGGGAATTTCTCATATGCCACAAAACGGTTGAAGCTCCTGTTCAAAAATTATGCTCCGAAATCAAATTCTGTCACCTTAGTGATACATTTTGGGATATTACCTAAAAATTAAAGCAGAAATTGGGGCACTTTTGAAATTTTCATTTTTGACCAAAATCGAAAGGTCCGGGGCTTAGGGAATTTCTCATATGCCACAAAACGGTTGAAGCTACTGTTCAAAAATTATGCTCTGAAATCAACTTCTGTCACCTTAGTGATACATTTTGGGATAGTACCTAAACTTTAAAGCAGAAATTGGGGCACTTTTGAAATTTTCATTTTTGACCAAAATCGACAGGTCCGGGGCTTAGGGAATTTCATATATGCCACAAAACGGTTGAAGCTACTGTTCAAAAATTATGCTCTGAAATCAACTTCTGTCACCTTAGTGATACATTTTGGGATAGTACCTAAACTTTAAAGCAGAAATTGGGGCACTTTTGAAATTTTCATTTTTGACCAAAATCGACAGGTCCGGGGCTTAGGGAATTTCTCATACGCCACAAAACGGTTGAAGCTCCTGTTCAAAAATTATGCTCCGAAATCAACTTCTGTCACCTTAGTGATACATTTTGGGATAGTTCCTAATCTTAAAAGCAGTAATTGGGGCTCTTTTGAAATTGTCATTTTTGACCAAAATCAACAGGTCCGTGGCTTAGGGAATTTCTCATATGCCACAAAACGGTTGAAGCTCCAGTTCAAAAATTATGCTCCATAATCAACTTCTGTCACCTTAGTGATACATTTTGGGATAGTACCTAAAAATTAAAGCAGAAATTGGGGCACTACTGAAATTTTCATTTTTGACCAAAATCGACAGGTCTGGGGCTTAGGGAATTTCTCATATGCCACAAAACGGTTGAAGCTCCTGTTCAAAAATTATGCTCCGAAATCAAATTCTGTCACCTTAGTGATACATTTTGGGATATTACCTAAAAATTAAAGCAGAAATTGGGACACTTTTGAAATTATCATTTTTGACCAAAATCGACAGGTCCAGGGCTTAGGGAATTTCTCATATGCCACAAAACGGTTGAAGCTACTGTTCAAAAATTATGCTCTGAAATCAACTTCTGTCACCTTAGTGATACATTTTGGGATAGTACCTAAACTTTAAAGCAGAAATTGGGGCACTTTTGAAATTTTCATTTTTGACCAAAATCGACAGGTCCGGGGCTTAGGGAATTTCTCATATGCCACAAAGTGGTTGAAGCTCCTGTTCAAAAATTATGCTCCATAATCAACTTCTGTCTCCTTAGTGATACATTTTGGGATAGTACCTAAAAATTAAAGCAGAAATTGGGACACTTTTGAAATTTTAATTTTTGACCAAAATCGACAGGTCCGGGGCTTAGGGAATTTCATATATGCCACAAAACGGTTGAAGCTACTGTTCAAAAATTATGCTCTGAAATCAACTTCTGTCACCTTAGTGATACATTTTGGGATAGTACCTAAACTTTAAAGCAGAAATTGGGGCACTTTTGAAATTTTCATTTTTGACCAAAATCGACAGGTCCGGGGCCTAGGGAATTTCTCATATGCCACAAAATGGTTGAAGCTCCTGTTCAAAAATTATGCTTCGAAATCAACTTCTGTCACCTTAGTGATATATTTTGGGATAGTTCCTAAACTTTAAAGCAGAAATTGGGGCACTTTTGAAATTTTCATTTTTGACCAAAATCGACAGGTCCGGGGCTTAGGGAATTTCTCATATGCCACAAAACGGTTGAAGCTACTGTTCAAAAATTATGCTCCGAAATCAACTTCTGTCACCTTAGTGATACATTTTGGGATAGTACCTAAACTTTAAAGCAGAAATTGGGGCACTTTTGAAATTTTCATTTTTGACCAAAATCGGGCTTAGGGAATTTCTCATATGCCACAAAGTGGTTGAAGCTCCTGTTCAAAAATTATGCTCCATAATCAACTTCTGTCTCCTTAGTGATACATTTTGGGATAGTACCTAAAAATTAAAGCAGAAATTGGGACACTTTTGACATTTTAATTTTTGACCAAAATCGACAGGTCCGGGGCTTAGGGAATTTCTCATATGCCACAAAACGGTTGAAGCTACTGTTCAAAAATTATGCTCCGAAATCAACTTCTGTCACCTTAGTGATACATTATGGGATAGTACCTAAAGTTTAAATCAAAAATTGGGGCACTTTTGAAATTTTCATTTTTGACCAAAATCGACAGGTCCGGGGCTTAGGGAATTTCTCATATGCCACAAAACGGTTGAAGCTCCTGTTCAAAAATTATGCTCCGAAATCAACTTCTGTCACCTTAGTGATACATTTTGGGATAGTACCTAAACTTTAAAGCAGAAATTGGGGCACTTTTGAAATTTTCATTTTTGACCAAAATCGACAGGTCCGGGGCTTAGGGAATTTCTCATATGCCACAAAACGGTTGAAGCTACTGTTCAAAAATTATGCTCTGAAATCAACTTCTGTCACCTTAGTGATACATTTTGGGATAGTATCTAAACCTTAAAGCAGAAATTGGGGCACTTTTGAAATTTTCATTTTTGACCAAAATCGAAAGGTCCGGGGCTTAGGGAATTTCTCATATGCCACAAAACGGTTGAAGCTACTGTTCAAAAATTATGCTCCGAAATCAACTTCTGTCACCTTAGTGATACATTTTGGGATAGTACCTAAACTTTAAAGCAGAAATTGGGGCACTTTTGAAATTTTCATTTTTGACCAAAATCGACAGGTCCGGGGCTTAGGGAATTTCTCATATGCCACAAAATGGTTGAAGCTACTGTTCAAAAATTATGCTCTGAAATCAACTTCTGTCACCTTAGTGATACATTTTGGGATAGTACCTAAACCTTAAAGCAGAAATTGGGGCACTTTTGAAATTTTCATTTTTGACCAAAATCGAAAGGTCCGAGGCTTAGGGAATTTCTCATATGCCACAAAACGGTTGAAGCTCCTGTTCAAAAATTATGCTCTGAAATCAACTTCTGTCACCTTAGTGATACATTTTGGGATAGTACCTAAACCTTAAAGCAGAAATTGGGGCACTTTTGAAATTTTCATTTTTGACCAAAATCGACAGGTCCGGGGCCTAGGGAATTTCTCATATGCCACAAAACGGTTGAAGCTCCTGTTCAAAAATTATGCTCTGAAATCAACTTCTGTCACCTTAGTGATACATTTTGGGATAGTACCTAAACCTTAAAGCAGAAATTGGGGCACTTTTGAAATTTTCATTTTTGACCAAAATCGAAAGGTCCGGGGCTTAGGGAATTTCTCATATGCCACAAAACGGTTGAAGCTCCTGTTCAAAAATTATGCTCTGAAATCAACTTCTGTCACCTTAGTGATACATTTTGGGATAGTACCTAAACCTTAAAGCAGAAATTGGGGCACTTTTGAAATTTTCATTTTTGACCAAAATCGACAGGTCCGGGGCCTAGGGAATTTCTCATATGCCACAAAACGGTTGAAGCTCCTGTTCAAAAATTATGCTTCGAAATCAACTTCTGTCACCTTAGTGATATATTTTGGGATAGTTCCTAAACTTTAAAGCAGAAATTGGGGCACTTTTGAAATTTTCATTTTTGACCAAAATCAACAGGTCCGGGGCTTAGGGAATTTCTCATATGCCACAAAACGGTTGAAGCTACTGTTCAAAAATTATGCTCCGAAATCAACTTCTGTCACCTTAGTGATACATTTTGGGATAGTACCTAAACTTTAAAGCAGAAATTGGGGCACTTTTGAAATTTTCATTTTTGACCAAAATCGACAGGTCCGGGGCTTAGGGAATTTCTCATACGCCACAAAACGGTTGAAGCTCCTGTTCAAAAATTATGCTCCGAAATCAACTTCTGTCACCTTAGTGATACATTTTGGGATAGTTCCTAATCTTAAAAGCAGTAATTGGGGCTCTTTTGAAATTGTCATTTTTGACCAAAATCAACAGGTCCGTGGCTTAGGGAATTTCTCATATGCCACAAAACGGTTGAAGCTCCAGTTCAAAAATTATGCTCCATAATCAACTTCTGTCACCTTAGTGATACATTTTGGGATAGTACCTAAAAATTAAAGCAGAAATTGGGGCACTACTGAAATTTTCATTTTTGACCAAAATCGACAGGTCTGGGGCTTAGGGAATTTCTCATATGCCACAAAACGGTTGAAGCTCCTGTTCAAAAATTATGCTCCGAAATCAAATTCTGTCACCTTAGTGATACATTTTGGGATATTACCTAAAAATTAAAGCAGAAATTGGGACACTTTTGAAATTATCATTTTTGACCAAAATCGACAGGTCCAGGGCTTAGGGAATTTCTCATATGCCACAAAACGGTTGAAGCTACTGTTCAAAAATTATGCTCTGAAATCAACTTCTGTCACCTTAGTGATACATTTTGGGATAGTACCTAAACTTTAAAGCAGAAATTGGGGCACTTTTGAAATTTTCATTTTTGACCAAAATCGACAGGTCCGGGGCTTAGGGAATTTCTCATATGCCACAAAGTGGTTGAAGCTCCTGTTCAAAAATTATGCTCCATAATCAACTTCTGTCTCCTTAGTGATACATTTTGGGATAGTACCTAAAAATTAAAGCAGAAATTGGGACACTTTTGAAATTTTAATTTTTGACCAAAATCGACAGGTCCGGGGCTTAGGGAATTTCATATATGCCACAAAACGGTTGAAGCTACTGTTCAAAAATTATGCTCTGAAATCAACTTCTGTCACCTTAGTGATACATTTTGGGATAGTACCTAAACTTTAAAGCAGAAATTGGGGCACTTTTGAAATTTTCATTTTTGACCAAAATCGACAGGTCCGGGGCCTAGGGAATTTCTCATATGCCACAAAATGGTTGAAGCTCCTGTTCAAAAATTATGCTTCGAAATCAACTTCTGTCACCTTAGTGATATATTTTGGGATAGTTCCTAAACTTTAAAGCAGAAATTGGGGCACTTTTGAAATTTTCATTTTTGACCAAAATCGACAGGTCCGGGGCTTAGGGAATTTCTCATATGCCACAAAACGGTTGAAGCTACTGTTCAAAAATTATGCTCCGAAATCAACTTCTGTCACCTTAGTGATACATTTTGGGATAGTACCTAAACTTTAAAGCAGAAATTGGGGCACTTTTGAAATTTTCATTTTTGACCAAAATCGGGCTTAGGGAATTTCTCATATGCCACAAAGTGGTTGAAGCTCCTGTTCAAAAATTATGCTCCATAATCAACTTCTGTCTCCTTAGTGATACATTTTGGGATAGTACCTAAAAATTAAAGCAGAAATTGGGACACTTTTGACATTTTAATTTTTGACCAAAATCGACAGGTCCGGGGCTTAGGGAATTTCTCATATGCCACAAAACGGTTGAAGCTACTGTTCAAAAATTATGCTCCGAAATCAACTTCTGTCACCTTAGTGATACATTATGGGATAGTACCTAAAGTTTAAATCAAAAATTGGGGCACTTTTGAAATTTTCATTTTTGACCAAAATCGACAGGTCCGGGGCTTAGGGAATTTCTCATATGCCACAAAACGGTTGAAGCTCCTGTTCAAAAATTATGCTCCGAAATCAACTTCTGTCACCTTAGTGATACATTTTGGGATAGTACCTAAACTTTAAAGCAGAAATTGGGGCACTTTTGAAATTTTCATTTTTGACCAAAATCGACAGGTCCGGGGCTTAGGGAATTTCTCATATGCCACAAAACGGTTGAAGCTACTGTTCAAAAATTATGCTCTGAAATCAACTTCTGTCACCTTAGTGATACATTTTGGGATAGTATCTAAACCTTAAAGCAGAAATTGGGGCACTTTTGAAATTTTCATTTTTGACCAAAATCGAAAGGTCCGGGGCTTAGGGAATTTCTCATATGCCACAAAACGGTTGAAGCTACTGTTCAAAAATGATGCTCCGAAATCAACTTCTGTCACCTTAGTGATACATTTTGGGATAGTACCTAAACTTTAAAGCAGAAATTGGGGCACTTTTGAAATTTTCATTTTTGACCAAAATCGACAGGTCCGGGGCTTAGGGAATTTCTCATATGCCACAAAATGGTTGAAGCTACTGTTCAAAAATTATGCTCTGAAATCAACTTCTGTCACCTTAGTGATACATTTTGGGATAGTACCTAAACCTTAAAGCAGAAATTGGGGCACTTTTGAAATTTTCATTTTTGACCAAAATCGAAAGGTCCGAGGCTTAGGGAATTTCTCATATGCCACAAAACGGTTGAAGCTCCTGTTCAAAAATTATGCTCTGAAATCAACTTCTGTCACCTTAGTGATACATTTTGGGATAGTACCTAAACCTTAAAGCAGAAATTGGGGCACTTTTGAAATTTTCATTTTTGACCAAAATCGACAGGTCCGGGGCCTAGGGAATTTCTCATATGCCACAAAACGGTTGAAGCTCCTGTTCAAAAATTATGCTCTGAAATCAACTTCTGTCACCTTAGTGATACATTTTGGGATAGTACCTAAACCTTAAAGCAGAAATTGGGGCACTTTTGAAATTTTCATTTTTGACCAAAATCGAAAGGTCCGGGGCTTAGGGAATTTCTCATATGCCACAAAACGGTTGAAGCTCCTGTTCAAAAATTATGCTCTGAAATCAACTTCTGTCACCTTAGTGATACATTTTGGGATAGTACCTAAACCTTAAAGCAGAAATTGGGGCACTTTTGAAATTTTCATTTTTGACCAAAATCGACAGGTCCGGGGCCTAGGGAATTTCTCATATGCCACAAAACGGTTGAAGCTCCTGTTCAAAAATTATGCTTCGAAATCAACTTCTGTCACCTTAGTGATATATTTTGGGATAGTTCCTAAACTTTAAAGCAGAAATTGGGGCACTTTTGAAATTTTCATTTTTGACCAAAATCAACAGGTCCGGGGCTTAGGGAATTTCTCATATGCCACAAAACGGTTGAAGCTACTGTTCAAAAATTATGCTCCGAAATCAACTTCTGTCACCTTAGTGATACATTTTGGGATAGTACCTAAACTTTAAAGCAGAAATTGGGGCACTTTTGAAATTTTCATTTTTGACCAAAATCGACAGGTCCGGGGCTTAGGGAATTTCTCATATGCCACAAAACGGTTGAAGCTACTGTTCAAAAATTATGCTCTGAAATCAACTTCTGTCACCTTAGTGATACATTTTGGGATAGTATCTAAACCTTAAAGCAGAAATTGGGGCACTTTTGAAATTTTCATTTTTGACCAAAATCGAAAGGTCCGGGGCTTAGGGAATTTCTCATATGCCACAAAACGGTTGAAGCTACTGTTCAAAAATTATGCTCCGAAATCAACTTCTGTCACCTTAGTGATACATTTTGGGATAGTACCTAAACTTTAAAGCAGAAATTGGGGCACTTTTGAAATTTTTATTTTTGACCAAAATCGGGCTTAGGGAATTTCTCATATGCCACAAAGTGGTTGAAGCTCCTGTTCAAAAATTATGCTCCATAATCAACTTCTGTCTCCTTAGTGATACATTTTGGGATAGTACCTAAAAATTAAAGCAGAAATTGGGACACTTTTGACATTTTAATTTTTGACCAAAATCGACAGGTCCGGGGCTTAGGGAATTTCTCATATGCCACAAAACGGTTGAAGCTACTGTTCAAAAATTATGCTCCGAAATCAACTTCTGTCACCTTAGTGATACATTATGGGATAGTACCTAAAGTTTAAATCAAAAATTGGGGCACTTTTGAAATTTTCATTTTTGACCAAAATCGACAGGTCCGGGGCTTAGGGAATTTCTCATATGCCACAAAACGGTTGAAGCTCCTGTTCAAAAATTATGCTCCGAAATCAACTTCTGTCACCTTAGTGATACATTTTGGGATAGTACCTAAACTTTAAAGCAGAAATTGGGGCACTTTTGAAATTTTCATTTTTGACCAAAATCGACAGGTCCGGGGCTTAGGGAATTTCTCATATGCCACAAAACGGTTGAAGCTACTGTTCAAAAATTATGCTCTGAAATCAACTTCTGTCACCTTAGTGATACATTTTGGGATAGTATCTAAACCTTAAAGCAGAAATTGGGGCACTTTTGAAATTTTCATTTTTGACCAAAATCGAAAGGTCCGGGGCTTAGGGAATTTCTCATATGCCACAAAACGGTTGAAGCTACTGTTCAAAAATTATGCTCCGAAATCAACTTCTGTCACCTTAGTGATACATTTTGGGATAGTACCTAAACTTTAAAGCAGAAATTGGGGCACTTTTGAAATTTTCATTTTTGACCAAAATCGACAGGTCCGGGGCTTAGGGAATTTCTCATATGCCACAAAACGGTTGAAGCTACTGTTCAAAAATTATGCTCTGAAATCAACTTCTGTCACCTTAGTGATACATTTTGGGATAGTACCTAAACCTTAAAGCAGAAATTGGGGCACTTTTGAAATTTTCATTTTTGACCAAAATCGAAAGGTCCGAGGCTTAGGGAATTTCTCATATGCCACAAAACGGTTGAAGCTCCTGTTCAAAAATTATGCTCTGAAATCAACTTCTGTCACCTTAGTGATACATTTTGGGATAGTACCTAAACCTTAAAGCAGAAATTGGGGCACTTTTGAAATTTTCATTTTTGACCAAAATCGACAGGTCCGGGGCCTAGGGAATTTCTCATATGCCACAAAACGGTTGAAGCTCCTGTTCAAAAATTATGCTCTGAAATCAACATCTGTCACCTTAGTGATACATTTTGGGATAGTACCTAAACCTTAAAGCAGAAATTGGGGCACTTTTGAAATTTTCATTTTTGACCAAAATCGAAAGGTCCGGGGCTTAGGGAATTTCTCATATGCCACAAAACGGTTGAAGCGCCTGTTCAAAAATTATGCTCTGAAATCAACTTCTGTCACCTTAGTGATACATTTTGGGATAGTACCTAAACCTTAAAGCAGAAATTGGGGCACTTTTGAAATTTTCATTTTTGACCAAAATCGACAGGTCCGGGGCCTAGGGAATTTCTCATATGCCACAAGACGGTTGAAGCTCCTGTTCAAAAATTATGCTTCGAAATCAACTTCTGTCACCTTAGTGATATATTTTGGGATAGTTCCTAAACTTTAAAGCAGAAATTGGGGCACTTTTGAAATTTTCATTTTTGACCAAAATCGAAAGGTCCGAGGCTTAGGGAATTTCTCATATGCCACAAAACGGTTGAAGCTCCTGTTCAAAAATTATGCTCTGAAATCAACTTCTGTCACCTTAGTGATACATTTTGGGATAGTACCTAAACCTTAAAGCAGAAATTGGGGCACTTTTGAAATTTTCATTTTTGACCAAAATCGACAGGTCCGGGGCCTAGGGAATTTCTCATATGCCACAAAACGGTTGAAGCTCCTGTTCAAAAATTATGCTCTGAAATCAACTTCTGTCACCTTAGTGATACATTTTGGGATAGTACCTAAACCTTAAAGCAGAAATTGGGGCACTTTTGAAATTTTCATTTTTGACCAAAATCGACAGGTCCGGGGCTTAGGGAATTTCTCATATGCCACAAAACGGTTGAAGCTACTGTTCAAAAATTATGCTCTGAAATCAACTTCTGTCACCTTAGTGATACATTTTGGGATAGTATCTAAACCTTAAAGCAGAAATTGGGGCACTTTTGAAATTTTCATTTTTGACCAAAATCGAAAGGTCCGGGGCTTAGGGAATTTCTCATATGCCACAAAACGGTTGAAGCTACTGTTCAAAAATTATGCTCCGAAATCAACTTCTGTCACCTTAGTGATACATTTTGGGATAGTACCTAAACTTTAAAGCAGAAATTGGGGCACTTTTGAAATTTTCATTTTTGACCAAAATCGACAGGTCCGGGGCTTAGGGAATTTCTCATATGCCACAAAATGGTTGAAGCTACTGTTCAAAAATTATGCTCTGAAATCAACTTCTGTCACCTTAGTGATACATTTTGGGATAGTACCTAAACCTTAAAGCAGAAATTGGGGCACTTTTGAAATTTTCATTTTTGACCAAAATCGAAAGGTCCGAGGCTTAGGGAATTTCTCATATGCCACAAAACGGTTGAAGCTCCTGTTCAAAAATTATGCTCTGAAATCAACTTCTGTCACCTTAGTGATACATTTTGGGATAGTACCTAAACCTTAAAGCAGAAATTGGGGCACTTTTGAAATTTTCATTTTTGACCAAAATCGACAGGTCCGGGGCCTAGGGAATTTCTCATATGCCACAAAACGGTTGAAGCTCCTGTTCAAAAATTATGCTCTGAAATCAACTTCTGTCACCTTAGTGATACATTTTGGGATAGTACCTAAACCTTAAAGCAGAAATTGGGGCACTTTTGAAATTTTCATTTTTGACCAAAATCGAAAGGTCCGGGGCTTAGGGAATTTCTCATATGCCACAAAACGGTTGAAGCTCCTGTTCAAAAATTATGCTCTGAAATCAACTTCTGTCACCTTAGTGATACATTTTGGGATAGTACCTAAACCTTAAAGCAGAAATTGGGGCACTTTTGAAATTTTCATTTTTGACCAAAATCGACAGGTCCGGGGCCTAGGGAATTTCTCATATGCCACAAAACGGTTGAAGCTCCTGTTCAAAAATTATGCTTCGAAATCAACTTCTGTCACCTTAGTGATATATTTTGGGATAGTTCCTAAACTTTAAAGCAGAAATTGGGGCACTTTTGAAATTTTCATTTTTGACCAAAATCAACAGGTCCGGGGCTTAGGGAATTTCTCATATGCCACAAAACGGTTGAAGCTACTGTTCAAAAATTATGCTCCGAAATCAACTTCTGTCACCTTAGTGATACATTTTGGGATAGTACCTAAACTTTAAAGCAGAAATTGGGGCACTTTTGAAATTTTCATTTTTGACCAAAATCGACAGGTCCGGGGCTTAGGGAATTTCTCATATGCCACAAAACGGTTGAAGCTACTGTTCAAAAATTATGCTCTGAAATCAACTTCTGTCACCTTAGTGATACATTTTGGGATAGTATCTAAACCTTAAAGCAGAAATTGGGGCACTTTTGAAATTTTCATTTTTGACCAAAATCGAAAGGTCCGGGGCTTAGGGAATTTCTCATATGCCACAAAACGGTTGAAGCTACTGTTCAAAAATTATGCTCCGAAATCAACTTCTGTCACCTTAGTGATACATTTTGGGATAGTACCTAAACTTTAAAGCAGAAATTGGGGCACTTTTGAAATTTTCATTTTTGACCAAAATCGGGCTTAGGGAATTTCTCATATGCCACAAAGTGGTTGAAGCTCCTGTTCAAAAATTATGCTCCATAATCAACTTCTGTCTCCTTAGTGATACATTTTGGGATAGTACCTAAAAATTAAAGCAGAAATTGGGACACTTTTGACATTTTAATTTTTGACCAAAATCGACAGGTCCGGGGCTTAGGGAATTTCTCATATGCCACAAAACGGTTGAAGCTACTGTTCAAAAATTATGCTCCGAAATCAACTTCTGTCACCTTAGTGATACATTATGGGATAGTACCTAAAGTTTAAATCAAAAATTGGGGCACTTTTGAAATTTTCATTTTTGACCAAAATCGACAGGTCCGGGGCTTAGGGAATTTCTCATATGCCACAAAACGGTTGAAGCTCCTGTTCAAAAATTATGCTCCGAAATCAACTTCTGTCACCTTAGTGATACATTTTGGGATAGTACCTAAACTTTAAAGCAGAAATTGGGGCACTTTTGAAATTTTCATTTTTGACCAAAATCGACAGGTCCGGGGCTTAGGGAATTTCTCATATGCCACAAAACGGTTGAAGCTACTGTTCAAAAATTATGCTCTGAAATCAACTTCTGTCACCTTAGTGATACATTTTGGGATAGTATCTAAACCTTAAAGCAGAAATTGGGGCACTTTTGAAATTTTCATTTTTGACCAAAATCGAAAGGTCCGGGGCTTAGGGAATTTCTCATATGCCACAAAACGGTTGAAGCTACTGTTCAAAAATTATGCTCCGAAATCAACTTCTGTCACCTTAGTGATACATTTTGGGATAGTACCTAAACTTTAAAGCAGAAATTGGGGCACTTTTGAAATTTTCATTTTTGACCAAAATCGACAGGTCCGGGGCTTAGGGAATTTCTCATATGCCACAAAACGGTTGAAGCTACTGTTCAAAAATTATGCTCTGAAATCAACTTCTGTCACCTTAGTGATACATTTTGGGATAGTACCTAAACCTTAAAGCAGAAATTGGGGCACTTTTGAAATTTTCATTTTTGACCAAAATCGAAAGGTCCGAGGCTTAGGGAATTTCTCATATGCCACAAAACGGTTGAAGCTCCTGTTCAAAAATTATGCTCTGAAATCAACTTCTGTCACCTTAGTGATACATTTTGGGATAGTACCTAAACCTTAAAGCAGAAATTGGGGCACTTTTGAAATTTTCATTTTTGACCAAAATCGACAGGTCCGGGGCCTAGGGAATTTCTCATATGCCACAAAACGGTTGAAGCTCCTGTTCAAAAATTATGCTCTGAAATCAACTTCTGTCACCTTAGTGATACATTTTGGGATAGTACCTAAACCTTAAAGCAGAAATTGGGGCACTTTTGAAATTTTCATTTTTGACCAAAATCGAAAGGTCCGGGGCTTAGGGAATTTCTCATATGCCACAAAACGGTTGAAGCGCCTGTTCAAAAATTATGCTCTGAAATCAACTTCTGTCACCTTAGTGATACATTTTGGGATAGTACCTAAACCTTAAAGCAGAAATTGGGGCACTTTTGAAATTTTCATTTTTGACCAAAATCGACAGGTCCGGGGCCTAGGGAATTTCTCATATGCCACAAAACGGTTGAAGCTCCTGTTCAAAAATTATGCTTCGAAATCAACTTCTGTCACCTTAGTGATATATTTTGGGATAGTTCCTAAACTTTAAAGCAGAAATTGGGGCACTTTTGAAATTTTCATTTTTGACCAAAATCGAAAGGTCCGAGGCTTAGGGAATTTCTCATATGCCACAAAACGGTTGAAGCTCCTGTTCAAAAATTATGCTCTGAAATCAACTTCTGTCACCTTAGTGATACATTTTGGGATAGTACCTAAACCTTAAAGCAGAAATTGGGGCACTTTTGAAATTTTCATTTTTGACCAAAATCGACAGGTCCGGGGCCTAGGGAATTTCTCATATGCCACAAAACGGTTGAAGCTCCTGTTCAAAAATTATGCTCTGAAATCAACTTCTGTCACCTTAGTGATACATTTTGGGATAGTACCTAAACCTTAAAGCAGAAATTGGGGCACTTTTGAAATTTTCATTTTTGACCAAAATCGACAGGTCCGGGGCTTAGGGAATTTCTCATATGCCACAAAACGGTTGAAGCTACTGTTCAAAAATTATGCTCTGAAATCAACTTCTGTCACCTTAGTGATACATTTTGGGATAGTACCTAAACCTTAAAGCAGAAATTGGGGCACTTTTGAAATTTTCATTTTTGACCAAAATCGAAAGGTCCGGGGCTTAGGGAATTTCTCATATGCCACAAAACGGTTGAAGCACCTGTTCAAAAATTATGCTCTGAAATCAACTTCTGTCACCTTAGTGATACATTTTGGGATAGTACCTAAACCTTAAAGCAGAAATTGGGGCACTTTTGAAATTTTCATTTTTGACCAAAATCGACAGGTCCGGGGCCTAGGGAATTTCTCATATGCCACAAAACGGTTGAAGCTCCTGTTCAAAAATTATGCTTCGAAATCAACTTCTGTCACCTTAGTGATATATTTTGGGATAGTTCCTAAACTTTAAAGCAGAAATTGGGGCACTTTTGAAATTTTCATTTTTGACCAAAATCGACAGGTCCGGGGCTTAGGGAATTTCTCATATGCCACAAAACGGTTGAAGCTACTGTTCAAAAATTATGCTCCGAAATCAACTTCTGTCACCTTAGTGATACATTTTGGGATAGTACCTAAACTTTAAAGCAGAAATTGGGGCACTTTTGAAATTTTCATTTTTGACCAAAATCGCCAGGTCCGTGGCTTAGGGAATTTCTCATATGCCACAAAACGGTTGAAGCTACTGTTCAAAAATTATGCTCCGAAATCAACTTCTGTCACCTTAGTGATACATTATGGGATAGTACCTAAAGTTTAAATCAAAAATTGGGGCACTTTTGAAATTTTCATTTTTGACCAAAATCGACAGGTCCGGGGCTTAGGGAATTTCTCATATGCCACAAAACGGTTGAAGCTCCTGTTCAAAAATTATGCTCCGAAATCAACTTCTGTCACCTTAGTGATACATTTTGGGATAGTACCTAAACTTTAAAGCAGAAATTGGGGCACTTTTGAAATTTTCATTTTTGACCAAAATCGACAGGTCCGGGGCTTAGGGAATTTCTCATATGCCACAAAACGGTTGAAGCTACTGTTCAAAAATTATGCTCTGAAATCAACTTCTGTCACCCTAGTGATACATTTTGGGATAGTATCTAAACCTTAAAGCAGAAATTGGGGCACTTTTGAAATTTTCATTTTTGACCAAAATCAAAAGGTCCGGGGCTTAGGGAATTTCTCATATGCCACAAAACGGTTGAAGCTACTGTTCAAAAATTATGCTCAGAAATCAACTTCTGTCACCTTAGTGATACATTTTGGGATAGTACCTAAACTTTAAAGCAGAAATTGGGGCACTTTTGAAATTTTCATTTTTGACCAAAATCGACAGGTCCGGGGCTTAGGGAATTTCTCATATGCCACAAAACGGTTGAAGCTACTGTTCAAAAATTATGCTCTGAAATCAACTTCTGTCACCTTAGTGATACATTTTGGGATAGTACCTAAACCTTAAAGCAGAAATTGGGGCACTTTTGAAATTTTCATTTTTGACCAAAATCGAAAGGTCCGAGGCTTAGGGAATTTCTCATATGCCACAAAACGGTTGAAGCTCCTGTTCAAAAATTATGCTCTGAAATCAACTTGTCACCTTAGTGATACATTTTGGGATAGTACCTAAACCTTAAAGCAGAAATTGGGGCACTTTTGAAATTTTCATTTTTGACCAAAATCGACAGGTCCGGGGCCTAGGGAATTTCTCATATGCCACAAAACGGTTGAAGCTCCTGTTCAAAAATTATGCTCTGAAATCAACTTCTGTCACCTTAGTGATACATTTTGGGATAGTACCTAAACCTTAAAGCAGAAATTGGGGCACTTTTGAAATTTTCATTTTTGACCAAAATCGACAGGTCCGGGGCTTAGGGAATTTCTCATATGCCACAAAACGGTTGAAGCTACTGTTCAAAAATTATGCTCTGAAATCAACTTCTGTCACCTTAGTGATACATTTTGGGATAGTACCTAAACCTTAAAGCAGAAATTGGGGCACTTTTGAAATTTTCATTTTTGACCAAAATCGAAAGGTCCGGGGCTTAGGGAATTTCTCATATGCCACAAAACGGTTGAAGCACCTGTTCAAAAATTATGCTCTGAAATCAACTTCTGTCACCTTAGTGATACATTTTGGGATAGTACCTAAACCTTAAAGCAGAAATTGGGGCACTTTTGAAATTTTCATTTTTGACCAAAATCGACAGGTCCGGGGCCTAGGGAATTTCTCATATGCCACAAAACGGTTGAAGCTCCTGTTCAAAAATTATGCTTCGAAATCAACTTCTGTCACCTTAGTGATATATTTTGGGATAGTTCCTAAACTTTAAAGCAGAAATTGGGGCACTTTTGAAATTTTCATTTTTGACCAAAATCGACAGGTCCGGGGCTTAGGGAATTTCTCATATGCCACAAAACGGTTGAAGCTACTGTTCAAAAATTATGCTCCGAAATCAACTTCTGTCACCTTAGTGATACATTTTGGGATAGTACCTAAACTTTAAAGCAGAAATTGGGGCACTTTTGAAATTTTCATTTTTGACCAAAATCGACAGGTCCGGGGCTTAGGGAATTTCTCATATGCCACAAAACGGTTGAAGCTACTGTTCAAAAATTATGCTCTGAAATCAACTTCTGTCACCTTAGTGATACATTTTGGGATAGAATCTAAACCTTAAAGCAGAAATTGGGGCACTTTTGAAATTTTCATTTTTGACCAAAATCGAAAGGTCCGGGGCTTAGGGAATTTCTCATATGCCACAAAACGGTTGAAGCTACTGTTCAAAAATTATGCTCCGAAATCAACTTCTGTCACCTTAGTGATACATTTTGGGATAGTACCTAAACTTTAAAGCAGAAATTGGGGCACTTTTGAAATTTTCATTTTTGACCAAAATCGGGCTTAGGGAATTTCTCATATGCCACAAAGTGGTTGAAGCTCCTGTTCAAAAATTATGCTCCATAATCAACTTCTGTCTCCTTAGTGATACATTTTGGGATAGTACCTAAAAATTAAAGCAGAAATTGGGACACTTTTGACATTTTAATTTTTGACCAAAATCGACAGGTCCGGGGCTTAGGGAATTTCTCATATGCCACAAAACGGTTGAAGCTACTGTTCAAAAATTATGCTCCGAAATCAACTTCTGTCACCTTAGTGATACATTATGGGATAGTACCTAAAGTTTAAATCAAAAATTGGGGCACTTTTGAAATTTTCATTTTTGACCAAAATCGACAGGTCCGGGGCTTAGGGAATTTCTCATATGCCACAAAACGGTTGAAGCTCCTGTTCAAAAATTATGCTCCGAAATCAACTTCTGTCACCTTAGTGATACATTTTGGGATAGTACCTAAACTTTAAAGCAGAAATTGGGGCACTTTTGAAATTTTCATTTTTGACCAAAATCGACAGGTCCGGGGCTTAGGGAATTTCTCATATGCCACAAAACGGTTGAAGCTACTGTTCAAAAATTATGCTCTGAAATCAACTTCTGTCACCTTAGTGATACATTTTGGGATAGTATCTAAACCTTAAAGCAGAAATTGGGGCACTTTTGAAATTTTCATTTTTGACCAAAATCGAAAGGTCCGGGGCTTAGGGAATTTCTCATATGCCACAAAACGGTTGAAGCTACTGTTCAAAAATTATGCTCCGAAATCAACTTCTGTCACCTTAGTGATACATTTTGGGATAGTACCTAAACTTTAAAGCAGAAATTGGGGCACTTTTGAAATTTTCATTTTTGACCAAAATCGACAGGTCCGGGGCTTAGGGAATTTCTCATATGCCACAAAACGGTTGAAGCTACTGTTCAAAAATTATGCTCTGAAATCAACTTCTGTCACCTTAGTGATACATTTTGGGATAGTACCTAAACCTTAAAGCAGAAATTGGGGCACTTTTGAAATTTTCATTTTTGACCAAAATCGAAAGGTCCGAGGCTTAGGGAATTTCTCATATGCCACAAAACGGTTGAAGCTCCTGTTCAAAAATTATGCTCTGAAATCAACTTCTGTCACCTTAGTGATACATTTTGGGATAGTACCTAAACCTTAAAGCAGAAATTGGGGCACTTTTGAAATTTTCATTTTTGACCAAAATCGACAGGTCCGGGGCCTAGGGAATTTCTCATATGCCACAAAACGGTTGAAGCTCCTGTTCAAAAATTATGCTCTGAAATCAACTTCTGTCACCTTAGTGATACATTTTGGGATAGTACCTAAACCTTAAAGCAGAAATTGGGGCACTTTTGAAATTTTCATTTTTGACCAAAATCGACAGGTCCGGGGCTTAGGAAATTTCTCATGCCACAAAACGGTTGAAGCTACTGTTCAAAAATTATGCTCTGAAATCAACTTCTGTCACCTTAGTGATACATTTTGGGATAGTATCTAAACCTTAAAGCAGAAATTGGGGCACTTTTGAAATTTTCATTTTTGACCAAAATCGAAAGGTCCGGGGCTTAGGGAATTTCTCATATGCCACAAAACGGTTGAAGCTCCTGTTCAAAAATTATGCTCTGAAATCAACTTCTGTCACCTTAGTGATACATTTTGGGATAGTACCTAAACCTTAAAGCAGAAATTGGGGCACTTTTGAAATTTTCATTTTTGACCAAAATCGACAGGTCCGGGGCCTAGGGAATTTCTCATATGCCACAAAACGGTTGAAGCTCCTGTTCAAAAATTATGCTCTGAAATCAACTTCTGTCACCTTAGTGATACATTTTGGGATAGTACCTAAACCTTAAAGCAGAAATTGGGGCACTTTTGAAATTTTCATTTTTGACCAAAATCGACAGGTCCGGGGCTTAGGAAATTTCTCATGCCACAAAACGGTTGAAGCTACTGTTCAAAAATTATGCTCTGAAATCAACTTCTGTCACCTTAGTGATACATTTTGGGATAGTACCTAAACCTTAAAGCAGAAATTGGGGCACTTTTGAAATTTTCATTTTTGACCAAAATCGAAAGGTCCGGGGCTTAGGGAATTTCTCATATGCCACAAAACGGTTGAAGCTCCTGTTCAAAAATTATGCTCTGAAATCAACTTCTGTCACCTTAGTGATACATTTTGGGATAGTACCTAAACCTTAAAGCAGAAATTGGGGCACTTTTGAAATTTTCATTTTTGACCAAAATCGACAGGTCCGGGGCCTAGGGAATTTCTCATATGCCACAAAACGGTTGAAGCTCCTGTTCAAAAATTATGCTTCGAAATCAACTTCTGTCACCTTAGTGATATATTTTGGGATAGTTCCTAAACTTTAAAGCAGAAATTGGGGCACTTTTGAAATTTTCATTTTTGACCAAAATCGACAGGTCCGGGGCTTAGGGAATTTCTCATATGCCACAAAACGGTTGAAGCTACTGTTCAAAAATTATGCTCCGAAATCAACTTCTGTCACCTTAGTGATACATTTTGGGATAGTACCTAAACTTTAAAGCAGAAATTGGGGCACTTTTGAAATTTTCATTTTTGACCAAAATCGACAGGTCCGGGGCTTAGGGAATTTCTCATATGCCACAAAACGGTTGAAGCTACTGTTCAAAAATTATGCTCTGAAATCAACTTCTGTCTCCTTAGTGATACATTTTGGGATAGTATCTAAACCTTAAAGCAGAAATTGGGGCACTTTTGAAATTTTCATTTTTGACCAAAATCGAAAGGTCCGGGGCTTAGGGAATTTCTCATATGCCACAAAACGGTTGAAGCTACTGTTCAAAAATTATGCTCCGAAATCAACTTCTGTCACCTTAGTGATACATTTTGGGATAGTACCTAAACTTTAAAGCAGAAATTGGGGCACTTTTGAAATTTTCATTTTTGACCAAAATCGACAGGTCCGGGGCTTAGGGAATTTCTCATATGCCACAAAACGGTTGAAGCTACTGTTCAAAAATTATGCTCTGAAATCAACTTCTGTCTCCTTAGTGATACATTTTGGGATAGTACCTAAACTTTAAAGAAGAAATTGGGGCACTTTTGAAATTTTCATTTTTGACCAAAATCGACAGGTCCGGGGCTTAGGGAATTTCTCATATGCCACAAAGTGGTTGAAGCTACTGTTCAAAAATGATGCTCCATAATCAACTTCTGTCTCCTTAGTGATACATTTTGGGATAGTACCTAAAAATTAAAGCAGAAATTGGGACACTTTTGAAATTTTAATTTTTGACCAAAATCGACAGGTCCGGGGCTTAGGGAATTTCTCATATGCCACAAAACGGTTGAAGCTACTGTTCAAAAATTATGCTCCGAAATCAACTTCTGTCACCTTAGTGATACATTATGGGATAGTACCTAAAGTTTAAATCAAAAATTGGGGCACTTTTAAAATTTTCATTTTAGACCAAAATCTATAGGTCCGGGCTTAGGGAATTTCTCATATGCCACAAAACGGTTGAAGCTACTGTTCAAAAATGATGCTCCGAAATCAACTTCTGTCACCTTAGTGATACATTTTGGGATAGTTCCTAAACTTAAAAGCAGTAATTGGGGCTCTTTTGAAATTTTCATTTTTGACCAAAATCGACAGGTCCGGGGCTTAGGGAATTTCTCATATGCCACAAAACGGTTGAAGCTCCTGTTCAAAAATTATGCTCCGAAATCAAATTCTGTCACCTTAGTGATACATTTTGGGATATTACCTAAAAATTAAAGCAGAAATTGGGACACTTTTGAAATTATCATTTTTGACCAAAATCGACAGGTCCAGGGCTTAGGGAATTTCTCATATGCCACAAAATGGTTGAAGCTACTGTTCAAAAATTATGCTCTGAAATCAACTTCTGTCACCTTAGTGATACATTTTGGGATAGTACTAAACTTTAAAGCAGAAATTGGGGCACTTTTGAAATTTTCATTTTTGACCAAAATCGACAGGTCCGGGGCTTAGGGAATTTCTCATATGCCACAAAGTGGTTGAAGCTCCTGTTCAAAAATTATGCTCCATAATCAACTTCTGTCTCCTTAGTGATACATTTTGGGATAGTACCTAAAAATTAAAGCAGAAATTGGGACACTTTTGAAATTTTAATTTTTGACCAAAATCGACAGGTCCGGGGCTTAGGGAATTTCATATATGCCACAAAACGGTTGAAGCTACTGTTCAAAAATTATGCTCCGAAATCAACTTCTGTCACCTTAGTGATACATTTTGGGATAGTACCTAAACTTTAAAGCAGAAATTGGGGCACTTTTGAAATTTTCATTTTTGACCAAAATCGACAGGTCCGGGGCTTAGGGAATTTCTCATATGCCACAAAACGGTTGAAGCTCCTGTTCAAAAATTATGCTCTGAAATCAACTTCTGTCACCTTAGTGATACATTTTGGGATAGTACCTAAACTTTAAAGCAGAAATTGGGGCACTTTTGAAATTTTAATTTTTGACCAAAATCGACAGGTCCGGGGCTTAGGGAATTTCTCATATGCCACAAAACGGTTGAAGCTACTGTTCAAAAATTATGCTCCGAAATCAACTTCTGTCACCTTAGTGATACATTATGGGATAGTACCTAAAGTTTAAATCAAAAATTGGGGCACTTTTAAAATTTCATTTTAGACCAAAATCTATAGGTCCGGGCTTAGGGAATTTCTCATATGCCACAAAACGGTTGAAGCTACTGTTCAAAAATGATGCTCCGAAATCAACTTCTGTCACCTTAGTGATACATTTTGGGATAGTACCTAAACTTTAAAGCAGAAATTGGGGCACTTTTTAAATTTTCATTTTTGACCAAAATCGACAGGTCCGGGGCTTAGGGAATTTCTCATATGCCACAAAACGGTTGAAGCTCCTGTTCAAAAATTATGCTCCGAAATCAACTTCTGTCACCTTAGTGATACATTTTGGGATAGTTCCTAAACTTAAAAGCAGTAATTGGGGCTCTTTTGAAATTGTCATTTTTGACCAAAATCAACAGGTCCGTGGCTTAAGGAATTTCTCATATGCCACAAAACGGTTGAAGCTCCAGTTCAAAAATTATGCTCCATAATCATATTCTGTCACCTTAGTGATACATTTTGGGATAGTACCTAAAAATTAAAGCAGAAATTGGGGCACTTTTGAAATTTTCATTTTTGACCAAAATCGACAGGTCCGGGGCTTAGGGAATTTCTCATATGCCACAAAACGGTTGAAGCTACTGTTCAAAAATTATGCTCTGAAATCAACTTCTGTCACCTTAGTGATACATTTTGGGATAGTACCTAAACCTTAAAGCAGAAATTGGGGCACTTTTGAAATTTTCATTTTTGACCAAAATCGAAAGGTCCGAGGCTTAGGGAATTTCTCATATGCCACAAAACGGTTGAAGCTCCTGTTCAAAAATTATGCTCTGAAATCAACTTCTGTCACCTTAGTGATACATTTTGGGATAGTACCTAAACCTTAAAGCAGAAATTGGGGCACTTTTGAAATTTTCATTTTTGACCAAAATCGACAGGTCCGGGGCCTAGGGAATTTCTCATATGCCACAAAACGGTTGAAGCTCCTGTTCAAAAATTATGCTCTGAAATCAACTTCTGTCACCTTAGTGATACATTTTGGGATAGTACCTAAACCTTAAAGCAGAAATTGGGGCACTTTTGAAATTTTCATTTTTGACCAAAATCGACAGGTCCGGGGCTTAGGGAATTTCTCATATGCCACAAAACGGTTGAAGCTACTGTTCAAAAATTATGCTCTGAAATCAACTTCTGTCACCTTAGTGATACATTTTGGGATAGTACCTAAACCTTAAAGCAGAAATTGGGGCACTTTTGAAATTTTCATTTTTGACCAAAATCGAAAGGTCCGGGGCTTAGGGAATTTCTCATATGCCACAAAACGGTTGAAGCACCTGTTCAAAAATTATGCTCTGAAATCAACTTCTGTCACCTTAGTGATACATTTTGGGATAGTACCTAAACCTTAAAGCAGAAATTGGGGCACTTTTGAAATTTTCATTTTTGACCAAAATCGACAGGTCCGGGGCCTAGGGAATTTCTCATATGCCACAAAACGGTTGAAGCTCCTGTTCAAAAATTATGCTTCGAAATCAACTTCTGTCACCTTAGTGATATATTTTGGGATAGTTCCTAAACTTTAAAGCAGAAATTGGGGCACTTTTGAAATTTTCATTTTTGACCAAAATCGACAGGTCCGGGGCTTAGGGAATTTCTCATATGCCACAAAACGGTTGAAGCTACTGTTCAAAAATTATGCTCCGAAATCAACTTCTGTCACCTTAGTGATACATTTTGGGATAGTACCTAAACTTTAAAGCAGAAATTGGGGCACTTTTGAAATTTTCATTTTTGACCAAAATCGGGCTTAGGGAATTTCTCATATGCCACAAAGTGGTTGAAGCTCCTGTTCAAAAATTATGCTCCATAATCAACTTCTGTCTCCTTAGTGATACATTTTGGGATAGTACCTAAAAATTAAAGCAGAAATTGGGACACTTTTGACATTTTAATTTTTGACCAAAATCGACAGGTCCGGGGCTTAGGGAATTTCTCATATGCCACAAAACGGTTGAAGCTACTGTTCAAAAATTATGCTCCGAAATCAACTTCTGTCACCTTAGTGATACATTATGGGATAGTACCTAAAGTTTAAATCAAAAATTGGGGCACTTTTGAAATTTTCATTTTTGACCAAAATCGACAGGTCCGGGGCTTAGGGAATTTCTCATATGCCACAAAACGGTTGAAGCTCCTGTTCAAAAATTATGCTCCGAAATCAACTTCTGTCACCTTAGTGATACATTTTGGGATAGTACCTAAACTTTAAAGCAGAAATTGGGGCACTTTTGAAATTTTCATTTTTGACCAAAATCGACAGGTCCGGGGCTTAGGGAATTTCTCATATGCCACAAAACGGTTGAAGCTACTGTTCAAAAATTATGCTCTGAAATCAACTTCTGTCACCTTAGTGATACATTTTGGGATAGTATCTAAACCTTAAAGCAGAAATTGGGGCACTTTTGAAATTTTCATTTTTGACCAAAATCGAAAGGTCCGGGGCTTAGGGAATTTCTCATATGCCACAAAACGGTTGAAGCTACTGTTCAAAAATTATGCTCCGAAATCAACTTCTGTCACCTTAGTGATACATTTTGGGATAGTACCTAAACTTTAAAGCAGAAATTGGGGCACTTTTGAAATTTTCATTTTTGACCAAAATCGACAGGTCCGGGGCTTAGGGAATTTCTCATATGCCACAAAACGGTTGAAGCTACTGTTCAAAAATTATGCTCTGAAATCAACTTCTGTCACCTTAGTGATACATTTTGGGATAGTACCTAAACCTTAAAGCAGAAATTGGGGCACTTTTGAAATTTTCATTTTTGACCAAAATCGAAAGGTCCGAGGCTTAGGGAATTTCTCATATGCCACAAAACGGTTGAAGCTCCTGTTCAAAAATTATGCTCTGAAATCAACTTCTGTCACCTTAGTGATACATTTTGGGATAGTACCTAAACCTTAAAGCAGAAATTGGGGCACTTTTGAAATTTTCATTTTTGACCAAAATCGACAGGTCCGGGGCCTAGGGAATTTCTCATATGCCACAAAACGGTTGAAGCTCCTGTTCAAAAATTATGCTCTGAAATCAACTTC
Organism: Pseudophryne corroboree; assembly: GCF_028390025.1. NCBI lineage: Eukaryota > Metazoa > Chordata > Amphibia > Anura > Myobatrachidae > Pseudophryne > Pseudophryne corroboree. Next base: position 160,248 of record NW_026967737.1, read on the forward strand.
TGTCACCTTAGTGATACATTTTGGGATAGTACCTAAACCTTAAAGCAGAAATTGGGGCACTTTTGAAATTTTCATTTTTGACCAAAATCGACAGGTCCGGGGCTTAGGAAATTTCTCATGCCACAAAACGGTTGAAGCTACTGTTCAAAAATTATGCTCTGAAATCAACTTCTGTCACCTTAGTGATACATTTTGGGATAGTATCTAAACCTTAAAGCAGAAATTGGGGCACTTTTGAAATTTTCATTTTTGACCAAAATCGAAAGGTCCGGGGCTTAGGGAATTTCTCATATGCCACAAAACGGTTGAAGCTACTGTTCAAAAATTATGCTCCGAAATCAACTTCTGTCACCTTAGTGATACATTTTGGGATAGTACCTAAACTTTAAAGCAGAAATTGGGGCACTTTTGAAATTTTCATTTTTGACCAAAATCGACAGGTCCGGGGCTTAGGGAATTTCTCATATGCCACAAAACGGTTGAAGCTACTGTTCAAAAATTATGCTCTGAAATCAACTTCTGTCACCTTAGTGATACATTTTGGGATAGTACCTAAACCTTAAAGCAGAAATTGGGGCACTTTTGAAATTTTCATTTTTGACCAAAATCGAAAGGTCCGAGGCTTAGGGAATTTCTCATATGCCACAAAACGGTTGAAGCTCCTGTTCAAAAATTATGCTCTGAAATCAACTTCTGTCACCTTAGTGATACATTTTGGGATAGTACCTAAACCTTAAAGCAGAAATTGGGGCACTTTTGAAATTTTCATTTTTGACCAAAATCGACAGGTCCGGGGCCTAGGGAATTTCTCATATGCCACAAAACGGTTGAAGCTCCTGTTCAAAAATTATGCTCTGAAATCAACTTCTGTCACCTTAGTGATACATTTTGGGATAGTACCTAAACCTTAAAGCAGAAATTGGGGCACTTTTGAAATTTTCATTTTTGACCAAAATCGACAGGTCCGGGGCTTAGGAAATTTCTCATGCCACAAAACGGTTGAAGCTACTGTTCAAAAATTATGCTCTGAAATCAACTTCTGTCACCTTAGTGATACATTTTGGGATAGTACCTAAACCTTAAAGCAGAAATTGGGGCACTTTTGAAATTTTCATTTTTGACCAAAATCGAAAGGTCCGGGGCTTAGGGAATTTCTCATATGCCACAAAACGGTTGAAGCTCCTGTTCAAAAATTATGCTCTGAAATCAACTTCTGTCACCTTAGTGATACATTTTGGGATAGTACCTAAACCTTAAAGCAGAAATTGGGGCACTTTTGAAATTTTCATTTTTGACCAAAATCGACAGGTCCGGGGCCTAGGGAATTTCTCATATGCCACAAAACGGTTGAAGCTCCTGTTCAAAAATTATGCTTCGAAATCAACTTCTGTCACCTTAGTGATATATTTTGGGATAGTTCCTAAACTTTAAAGCAGAAATTGGGGCACTTTTGAAATTTTCATTTTTGACCAAAATCGACAGGTCCGGGGCTTAGGGAATTTCTCATATGCCACAAAACGGTTGAAGCTACTGTTCAAAAATTATGCTCTGAAATCAACTTCTGTCACCTTAGTGATACATTTTGGGATAGTATCTAAACCTTAAAGCAGAAATTGGGGCACTTTTGAAATTTTCATTTTTGACCAAAATCGAAAGGTCCGGGGCTTAGGGAATTTCTCATATGCCACAAAACGGTTGAAGCTACTGTTCAAAAATTATGCTCCGAAATCAACTTCTGTCACCTTAGTGATACATTTTGGGATAGTACCTAAACTTTAAAGCAGAAATTGGGGCACTTTTGAAATTTTCATTTTTGACCAAAATCGACAGGTCCGGGGCTTAGGGAATTTCTCATATGCCACAAAACGGTTGAAGCTACTGTTCAAAAATTATGCTCTGAAATCAACTTCTGTCTCCTTAGTGATACATTTTGGGATAGTACCTAAACTTTAAAGAAGAAATTGGGGCACTTTTGAAATTTTCATTTTTGACCAAAATCGACAGGTCCGGGGCTTAGGGAATTTCTCATATGCCACAAAGTGGTTGAAGCTACTGTTCAAAAATGATGCTCCATAATCAACTTCTGTCTCCTTAGTGATACATTTTGGGATAGTACCTAAAAATTAAAGCAGAAATTGGGACACTTTTGAAATTTTAATTTTTGACCAAAATCGACAGGTCCGGGGCTTAGGGAATTTCTCATATGCCACAAAACGGTTGAAGCTACTGTTCAAAAATTATGCTCCGAAATCAACTTCTGTCACCTTAGTGATACATTATGGGATAGTACCTAAAGTTTAAATCAAAAATTGGGGCACTTTTAAAATTTTCATTTTAGACCAAAATCTATAGGTCCGGGCTTAGGGAATTTCTCATATGCCACAAAACGGTTGAAGCTACTGTTCAAAAATGATGCTCCGAAATCAACTTCTGTCACCTTAGTGATACATTTTGGGATAGTTCCTAAACTTAAAAGCAGTAATTGGGGCTCTTTTGAAATTTTCATTTTTGACCAAAATCGACAGGTCCGGGGCTTAGGGAATTTCTCATATGCCACAAAACGGTTGAAGCTCCTGTTCAAAAATTATGCTCCGAAATCAAATTCTGTCACCTTAGTGATACATTTTGGGATATTACCTAAAAATTAAAGCAGAAATTGGGACACTTTTGAAATTATCATTTTTGACCAAAATCGACAGGTCCAGGGCTTAGGGAATTTCTCATATGCCACAAAACGGTTGAAGCTACTGTTCAAAAATTATGCTCTGAAATCAACTTCTGTCACCTTAGTGATACATTTTGGGATACTACCTAAACTTTAAAGCAGAAATTGGGGCACTTTTGAAATTTTCATTTTTGACCAAAATCGACAGGTCCGGGGCTTAGGGAATTTCTCATATGCCACAAAGTGGTTGAAGCTCCTGTTCAAAAATTATGCTCCATAATCAACTTCTGTCTCCTTAGTGATACATTTTGGGATAGTACCTAAAAATTAAAGCAGAAATTGGGACACTTTTGAAATTTTAATTTTTGACCAAAATCGACAGGTCCGGGGCTTAGGGAATTTCATATATGCCACAAAACGGTTGAAGCTACTGTTCAAAAATTATGCTCCGAAATCAACTTCTGTCACCTTAGTGATACATTTTGGGATAGTACCTAAACTTTAAAGCAGAAATTGGGGCACTTTTGAAATTTTCATTTTTGACCAAAATCGACAGGTCCGGGGCTTAGGGAATTTCTCATATGCCACAAAACGGTTGAAGCTCCTGTTCAAAAATTATGCTCTGAAATCAACTTCTGTCACCTTAGTGATACATTTTGGGATAGTACCTAAACCTTAAAGCAGAAATTGGGGCACTTTTGAAATTTTCATTTTTGACCAAAATCGACAGGTCCGGGGCCTAGGGAATTTCTCATATGCCACAAAGTGGTTGAAGCTCCTGTTCAAAATTATGCTCCATAATCAACTTCTGTCTCCTTAGTGATACATTTTGGGATAGTACCTAAAAATTAAAGCAGAAATTGGGACACTTTTGACATTTTAATTTTTGACCAAAATCGACAGGTCCGGGGCTTAGGGAATTTCTCATATGCCACAAAACGGTTGAAGCTACTGTTCAAAAATTATGCTCCGAAATCAACTTCTGTCACCTTAGTGATACATTATGGGATAGTACCTAAAGTTTAAATCAAAAATTGGGGCACTTTTGAAATTTTCATTTTTGACCAAAATCGACAGGTCCGGGGCTTAGGGAATTTCTCATATGCCACAAAACGGTTGAAGCTACTGTTCAAAAATTATGCTCTGAAATCAACTTCTGTCACCTTAGTGATACATTTTGGGATAGTATCTAAACCTTAAAGCAGAAATTGGGGCACTTTTGAAATTTTCATTTTTGACCAAAATCGAAAGGTCCGGGGCTTAGGGAATTTCTCATATGCCACAAAACGGTTGAAGCTACTGTTCAAAAATTATGCTCCGAAATCAACTTCTGTCACCTTAGTGATACATTTTGGGATAGTACCTAAACTTTAAAGCAGAAATTGGGGCACTTTTGAAATTTTCATTTTTGACCAAAATCGACAGGTCCGGGGCTTAGGGAATTTCTCATATGCCACAAAACGGTTGAAGCTACTGTTCAAAAATTATGCTCTGAAATCAACTTCTGTCACCTTAGTGATACATTTTGGGATAGTACCTAAACCTTAAAGCAGAAATTGGGGCACTTTTGAAATTTTCATTTTTGACCAAAATCGAAAGGTCCGAGGCTTAGGGAATTTCTCATATGCCACAAAACGGTTGAAGCTCCTGTTCAAAAATTATGCTCTGAAATCAACTTCTGTCACCTTAGTGATACATTTTGGGATAGTACCTAAACCTTAAAGCAGAAATTGGGGCACTTTTGACATTTTCATTTTTGACCAAAATCGACAGGTCCGGGGCTTAGGGAATTTCTCATATGCCACAAAACGGTTGAAGCTCCTGTTCAAAAATTATGCTCCGAAATCAAATTCTGTCACCTTAGTGATACATTTTGGGATATTACCTAAAAATTAAAGCAGAAATTGGGACACTTTTGAAATTATCATTTTTGACCAAAATCGACAGGTCCAGGGCTTAGGGAATTTCTCATATGCCACAAAACGGTTGAAGCTACTGTTCAAAAATTATGCTCTGAAATCAACTTCTGTCACCTTAGTGATACATTTTGGGATAGTACCTAAACTTTAAAGCAGAAATTGGGGCACTTTTGAAATTTTCATTTTTGACCAAAATCGACAGGTCCGGGGCTTAGGGAATTTCTCATATGCCACAAAGTGGTTGAAGCTCCTGTTCAAAAATTATGCTCCATAATCAACTTCTGTCTCCTTAGTGATACATTTTGGGATAGTACCTAAAAATTAAAGCAGAAATTGGGACACTTTTGACATTTTAATTTTTGACCAAAATCGACAGGTCCGGGGCTTAGGGAATTTCATATATGCCACAAAACGGTTGAAGCTACTGTTCAAAAATTATGCTCCGAAATCAACTTCTGTCACCTTAGTGATACATTTTGGGATAGTACCTAAACTTTAAAGCAGAAATTGGGGCACTTTTGAAATTTTCATTTTTGACCAAAATCGACAGGTCCGGGGCTTAGGGAATTTCTCATATGCCACAAAACGGTTGAAGCTCCTGTTCAAAAATTATGCTCTGAAATCAACTTCTGTCACCTTAGTGATACATTTTGGGATAGTACCTAAACTTTAAAGCAGAAATTGGGGCACTTTTGAAATTTTCATTTTTGACCAAAATCGACAGGTCCGGGGCCTAGGGAATTTCTCATATGCCACAAAATGGTTGAAGCTCCTGTTCAAAAATTATGCTTCGAAATCAACTTCTGTCACCTTAGTGATATATTTTGGGACAGTTCCTAAACTTTAAAGCAGAAATTGGGGCACTTTTGAAATTTTAATTTTTGACCAAAATCGACAGGTCCGGGGCTTAGGGAATTTCTCATATGCCACAAAACGGTTGAAGCTACTGTTCAAAAATTATGCTCCGAAATCAACTTCTGTCACCTTAGTGATACATTATGGGATAGTACCTAAAGTTTAAATCAAAAATTGGGGCACTTTTAAAATTTCATTTTAGACCAAAATCTATAGGTCCGGGCTTAGGGAATTTCTCATATGCCACAAAACGGTTGAAGCTACTGTTCAAAAATGATGCTCCGAAATCAACTTCTGTCACCTTAGTGATACATTTTGGGATAGTACCTAAACTTTAAAGCAGAAATTGGGGCACTTTTTAAATTTTCATTTTTGACCAAAATCGACAGGTCCGGGGCTTAGGGAATTTCTCATACGCCACAAAACGGTTGAAGCTCCTGTTCAAAAATTATGCTCCGAAATCAACTTCTGTCACCTTAGTGATACATTTTGGGATAGTTCCTAAACTTAAAAGCAGTAATTGGGGCTCTTTTGAAATTGTCATTTTTGACCAAAATCAACAGGTCCGTGGCTTAGGGAATTTCTCATATGCCACAAAACGGTTGAAGCTCCAGTTCAAAAATTATGCTCCATAATCATATTCTGTCACCTTAGTGATACATTTTGGGATAGTACCTAAAAATTAAAGCAGAAATTGGGGCACTACTGAAATTTTCATTTTTGACCAAAATCGACAGGTCTGGGGCTTAGGGAATTTCTCATATGCCACAAAACGGTTGAAGCTCCTGTTCAAAAATTATGCTCCGAAATCAAATTCTGTCACCTTAGTGATACATTTTGGGATATTACCTAAAAATTAAAGCAGAAATTGGGACACTTTTGAAATTATCATTTTTGACCAAAATCGACAGGTCCAGGGCTTAGGGAATTTCTCATATGCCACAAAACGGTTGAAGCTACTGTTCAAAAATTATGCTCTGAAATCAACTTCTGTCACCTTAGTGATACATTTTGGGATAGTACCTAAACTTTAAAGCAGAAATTGGGGCACTTTTGAAATTTTCATTTTTGACCAAAATCGACAGGTCCGGGGCTTAGGGAATTTCTCATATGCCACAAAGTGGTTGAAGCTCCTGTTCAAAAATTATGCTCCATAATCAACTTCTGTCTCCTTAGTGATACATTTTGGGATAGTACCTAAAAATTAAAGCAGAAATTGGGACACTTTTGAAATTTTAATTTTTGACCAAAATCGACAGGTCCGGGGCTTAGGGAATTTCATATATGCCACAAAACGGTTGAAGCTACTGTTCAAAAATTATGCTCCGAAATCAACTTCTGTCACCTTAGTGATACATTTTGGGATAGTACCTAAACTTTAAAGCAGAAATTGGGGCACTTTTGAAATTTTCATTTTTGACCAAAATCGACAGGTCCGGGGCTTAGGGAATTTCTCATATGCCACAAAACGGTTGAAGCTCCTGTTCAAAAATTATGCTCTGAAATCAACTTCTGTCACCTTAGTGATACATTTTGGGATAGTACCTAAACCTTAAAGCAGAAATTGGGGCACTTTTGAAATTTTCATTTTTGACCAAAATCGACAGGTCCGGGGCCTAGGGAATTTCTCATATGCCACAAAGTGGTTGAAGCTCCTGTTCAAAATTATGCTCCATAATCAACTTCTGTCTCCTTAGTGATACATTTTGGGATAGTACCTAAAAATTAAAGCAGAAATTGGGACACTTTTGACATTTTAATTTTTGACCAAAATCGACAGGTCCGGGGCTTAGGGAATTTCTCATATGCCACAAAACGGTTGAAGCTACTGTTCAAAAATTATGCTCCGAAATCAACTTCTGTCACCTTAGTGATACATTATGGGATAGTACCTAAAGTTTAAATCAAAAATTGGGGCACTTTTGAAATTTTCATTTTTGACCAAAATCGACAGGTCCGGGGCTTAGGGAATTTCTCATATGCCACAAAACGGTTGAAGCTACTGTTCAAAAATTATGCTCTGAAATCAACTTCTGTCACCTTAGTGATACATTTTGGGATAGTATCTAAACCTTAAAGCAGAAATTGGGGCACTTTTGAAATTTTCATTTTTGACCAAAATCGAAAGGTCCGGGGCTTAGGGAATTTCTCATATGCCACAAAACGGTTGAAGCTACTGTTCAAAAATTATGCTCCGAAATCAACTTCTGTCACCTTAGTGATACATTTTGGGATAGTACCTAAACTTTAAAGCAGAAATTGGGGCACTTTTGAAATTTTCATTTTTGACCAAAATCGACAGGTCCGGGGCTTAGGGAATTTCTCATATGCCACAAAACGGTTGAAGCTACTGTTCAAAAATTATGCTCTGAAATCAACTTCTGTCACCTTAGTGATACATTTTGGGATAGTACCTAAACCTTAAAGCAGAAATTGGGGCACTTTTGAAATTTTCATTTTTGACCAAAATCGAAAGGTCCGAGGCTTAGGGAATTTCTCATATGCCACAAAACGGTTGAAGCTCCTGTTCAAAAATTATGCTCTGAAATCAACTTCTGTCACCTTAGTGATACATTTTGGGATAGTACCTAAACCTTAAAGCAGAAATTGGGGCACTTTTGACATTTTCATTTTTGACCAAAATCGACAGGTCCGGGGCTTAGGGAATTTCTCATATGCCACAAAACGGTTGAAGCTACTGTTCAAAAATTATGCTCTGAAATCAACTTCTGTCACCTTAGTGATACATTTTGGGATAGTACCTAAACCTTAAAGCAGAAATTGGGGCACTTTTGAAATTTTCATTTTTGACCAAAATCGACAGGTCCGGGGCTTAGGGAATTTCTCATATGCCACAAAACGGTTGAAGCTACTGTTCAAAAATTATGCTCTGAAATCAACTTCTGTCACCTTAGTGATACATTTTGGGATAGTACCTAAACCTTAAAGCAGAAATTGGGGCACTTTTGAAATTTTCATTTTTGACCAAAATCGAAAGGTCCGGGGCTTAGGGATTTTCTCATATGCCACAAAACGGTTGAAGCTCCTGTTCAAAAATTATGCTCTGAAATCAACTTCTGTCACCTTAGTGATACATTTTGGGATAGTACCTAAACCTTAAAGCAGAAATTGGGGCACTTTTGAAATTTTCATTTTTGACCAAAATCGACAGGTCCGGGGCCTAGGGAATTTCTCATATGCCACAAAACGGTTGAAGCTCCTGTTCAAAAATTATGCTTCGAAATCAACTTCTGTCACCTTAGTGATATATTTTGGGATAGTTCCTAAACTTTAAAGCAGAAATTGGGGCACTTTTGAAATTTTCATTTTTGACCAAAATCGACAGGTCCGGGGCTTAGGGAATTTCTCATATGCCACAAAACGGTTGAAGCTACTGTTCAAAAATTATGCTCCGAAATCAACTTCTGTCACCTTAGTGATACATTTTGGGATAGTACCTAAACTTTAAAGCAGAAATTGGGGCACTTTTGAAATTTTCATTTTTGACCAAAATCGACAGGTCCGGGGCTTAGGGAATTTCTCATATGCCACAAAACGGTTGAAGCTACTGTTCAAAAATTATGCTCCGAAATCAACTTCTGTCACCTTAGTGATACATTTTGGGATAGTTCCTAAACTTTAAAGCATAAATTGGGGCACTTTTGAAATTTTCATTTTTGACCAAAATCGGGCTTAGGGAATTTCTCATATGCCACAAAGTGGTTGAAGCTCCTGTTCAAAAATTATGCTCCATAATCAACTTCTGTCTCCTTAGTGATACATTTTGGGATAGTACCTAAAAATTAAAGCAGAAATTTGGACACTTTTGACATTTTAATTTTTGACCAAAATCGACAGGTCCGGGGCTTAGGGAATTTCTCATATGCCACAAAACGGTTGAAGCTACTGTTCAAAAATTATGCTCCGAAATCAACTTCTGTCACCTTAGTGATACATTATGGGATAGTACCTAAAGTTTAAATCAAAAATTGGGGCACTTTTGAAATTTTCATTTTTGACCAAAATCGACAGGTCCGGGGCTTAGGGAATTTCTCATATGCCACAAAACGGTTGAAGCTCCTGTTCAAAAATTATGCTCCGAAATCAACTTCTGTCACCTTAGTGATACATTTTGGGATAGTACCTAAACTTTAAAGCAGAAATTGGGGCACTTTTGAAATTTTCATTTTTGACCAAAATCGACAGGTCCGGGGCTTAGGGAATTTCTCATATGCCACAAAACGGTTGAAGCTACTGTTCAAAAATTATGCTCTGAAATCAACTTCTGTCACCTTAGTGATACATTTTGGGATAGTATCTAAACCTTAAAGCAGAAATTGGGGCACTTTTGAAATTTTCATTTTTGACCAAAATCGAAAGGTCCGGGGCTTAGGGAATTTCTCATATGCCACAAAACGGTTGAAGCTACTGTTCAAAAATTATGCTCCGAAATCAACTTCTGTCACCTTAGTGATACATTTTGGGATAGTACCTAAACTTTAAAGCAGAAATTGGGGCACTTTTGAAATTTTCATTTTTGACCAAAATCGACAGGTCCGGGGCTTAGGGAATTTCTCATATGCCACAAAACGGTTGAAGCTACTGTTCAAAAATTATGCTCTGAAATCAACTTCTGTCACCTTAGTGATACATTTTGGGATAGTACCTAAACCTTAAAGCAGAAATTGGGGCACTTTTGAAATTTTCATTTTTGACCAAAATCGAAAGGTCCGAGGCTTAGGGAATTTCTCATATGCCACAAAACGGTTGACGCTCCTGTTCAAAAATTATGCTCTGAAATCAACTTCTGTCACCTTAGTGATACATTTTGGGATAGTACCTAAACCTTAAAGCAGAAATTGGGGCACTTTTGACATTTTCATTTTTGACCAAAATCGACAGGTCCGGGGCCTAGGGAATTTCTCATATGCCACAAAACGGTTGAAGCTCCTGTTCAAAAATTATGCTCTGAAATCAACTTCTGTCACCTTAGTGATACATTTTGGGATAGTACCTAAAAATTAAAGCAGAAATTGGGACACTTTTGAAATTTTAATTTTTGACCAAAATCGACAGGTCCGGGGCTTAGGGAATTTCATATATGCCACAAAACGGTTGAAGCTACTGTTCAAAAATTATGCTCCGAAATCAACTTCTGTCACCTTAGTGATACATTTTGGGATAGTACCTAAACTTTAAAGCAGAAATTGGGGCACTTTTGAAATTTTCATTTTTGACCAAAATCGACAGGTCCGGGGCTTAGGGAATTTCTCATATGCCACAAAACGGTTGAAGCTCCTGTTCAAAAATTATGCTCTGAAATCAACTTCTGTCACCTTAGTGATACATTTTGGGATAGTACCTAAACCTTAAAGCAGAAATTGGGGCACTTTTGAAATTTTCATTTTTGACCAAAATCGACAGGTCCGGGGCCTAGGGAATTTCTCATATGCCACAAAATGGTTGAAGCTCCTGTTCAAAAATTATGCTTCGAAATCAACTTCTGTCACCTTAGTGATATATTTTGGGATAGTTCCTAAACTTTAAAGCAGAAATTGGGGCACTTTTGACATTTTCATTTTTGACCAAAATCGACAGGTCCGGGGCTTAGGGAATTTCTCATATGCCACAAAACGGTTGAAGCTACTGTTAAAAAATTATGCTCCGAAATCAACTTCTGTCACCTTAGTGATACATTTTGGGATAGTACCTAAACTTTAAAGCAGAAATTGGGGCACTTTTGAAATTTTCATTTTTGACCAAAATCGGGCTTAGGGAATTTCTCATATGCCACAAAGTGGTTGAAGCTCCTGTTCAAAAATTATGCTCCATAATCAACTTCTGTCTCCTTAGTGATACATTTTGGGATAGTACCTAAAAATTAAAGCAGAAATTGGGACACTTTTGACATTTTAATTTTTGACCAAAATCGACAGGTCCGGGGCTTAGGGAATTTCTCATATGCCACAAAACGGTTGAAGCTACTGTTCAAAAATTATGCTCCGAAATCAACTTCTGTCACCTTAGTGATACATTATGGGATAGTACCTAAAGTTTAAATCAAAAATTGGGGCACTTTTGAAATTTTCATTTTTGACCAAAATCGACAGGTCCGGGGCTTAGGGAATTTCTCATATGCCACAAAACGGTTGAAGCTACTGTTCAAAAATTATGCTCTGAAATCAACTTCTGTCACCTTAGTGATACATTTTGGGATAGTATCTAAACCTTAAAGCAGAAATTGGGGCACTTTTGAAATTTTCATTTTTGACCAAAATCGAAAGGTCCGGGGCTTAGGGAATTTCTCATATGCCACAAAACGGTTGAAGCTACTGTTCAAAAATTATGCTCCGAAATCAACTTCTGTCACCTTAGTGATACATTTTGGGATAGTACCTAAACTTTAAAGCAGAAATTGGGGCACTTTTGAAATTTTCATTTTTGACCAAAATCGACAGGTCCGGGGCTTAGGGAATTTCTCATATGCCACAAAACGGTTGAAGCTACTGTTCAAAAATTATGCTCTGAAATCAACTTCTGTCACCTTAGTGATACATTTTGGGATAGTACCTAAACCTTAAAGCAGAAATTGGGGCACTTTTGAAATTTTCATTTTTGACCAAAATCGAAAGGTCCGAGGCTTAGGGAATTTCTCATATGCCACAAAACGGTTGAAGCTCCAGTTCAAAAATTATGCTCTGAAATCAACTTCTGTCACCTTAGTGATACATTTTGGGATAGTACCTAAACCTTAAAGCAGAAATTGGGGCACTTTTGACATTTTCATTTTTGACCAAAATCGACAGGTCCGGGGCCTAGGGAATTTCTCATATGCCACAAAACGGTTGAAGCTCCTGTTCAAAAATTATGCTCTGAAATCAACTTCTGTCACCTTAGTGATACATTTTGGGATAGTACCTAAACCTTAAAGCAGAAATTGGGGCACTTTTGAAATTTTCATTTTTGACCAAAATCGACAGGTCCGGGGCTTAGGGAATTTCTCATATGCCACAAAACGGTTGAAGCTCCTGTTCAAAAATTATGCTCTGAAATCAACTTCTGTCACCTTAGTGATACATTTTGGGATAGTACCTAAACCTTAAAGCAGAAATTGGGGCACTTTTGAAATTTTCATTTTTGACCAAAATCGACAGGTCCGGGGCCTAGGGAATTTCTCATATGCCACAAAATGGTTGAAGCTCCTGTTCAAAAATTATGCTTCGAAATCAACTTCTGTCACCTTAGTGATATATTTTGGGATAGTTCCTAAACTTTAAAGCAGAAATTGGGGCACTTTTGACATTTTCATTTTTGACCAAAATCGACAGGTCCGGGGCTTAGGGAATTTCTCATATGCCACAAAACGGTTGAAGCTACTGTTAAAAAATTATGCTCCGAAATCAACTTCTGTCACCTTAGTGATACATTTTGGGATAGTACCTAAACTTTAAAGCAGAAATTGGGGCACTTTTGAAATTTTCATTTTTGACCAAAATCGGGCTTAGGGAATTTCTCATATGCCACAAAGTGGTTGAAGCTCCTGTTCAAAAATTATGCTCCATAATCAACTTCTGTCTCCTTAGTGATACATTTTGGGATAGTACCTAAAAATTAAAGCAGAAATTGGGACACTTTTGACATTTTAATTTTTGACCAAAATCGACAGGTCCGGGGCTTAGGGAATTTCTCATATGCCACAAAACGGTTGAAGCTACTGTTCAAAAATTATGCTCCGAAATCAACTTCTGTCACCTTAGTGATACATTATGGGATAGTACCTAAAGTTTAAATCAAAAATTGGGGCACTTTTGAAATTTTCATTTTTGACCAAAATCGACAGGTCCGGGGCTTAGGGAATTTCTCATATGCCACAAAACGGTTGAAGCTACTGTTCAAAAATTATGCTCTGAAATCAACTTCTGTCACCTTAGTGATACATTTTGGGATAGTATCTAAACCTTAAAGCAGAAATTGGGGCACTTTTGAAATTTTCATTTTTGACCAAAATCGAAAGGTCCGGGGCTTAGGGAATTTCTCATATGCCACAAAACGGTTGAAGCTACTGTTCAAAAATTATGCTCCGAAATCAACTTCTGTCACCTTAGTGATACATTTTGGGATAGTACCTAAACTTTAAAGCAGAAATTGGGGCACTTTTGAAATTTTCATTTTTGACCAAAATCGACAGGTCCGGGGCTTAGGGAATTTCTCATATGCCACAAAACGGTTGAAGCTACTGTTCAAAAATTATGCTCTGAAATCAACTTCTGTCACCTTAGTGATACATTTTGGGATAGTACCTAAACCTTAAAGCAGAAATTGGGGCACTTTTGAAATTTTCATTTTTGACCAAAATCGAAAGGTCCGAGGCTTAGGGAATTTCTCATATGCCACAAAACGGTTGAAGCTCCTGTTCAAAAATTATGCTCTGAAATCAACTTCTGTCACCTTAGTGATACATTTTGGGATAGTACCTAAACCTTAAAGCAGAAATTGGGGCACTTTTGACATTTTCATTTTTGACCAAAATCGACAGGTCCGGGGCCTAGGGAATTTCTCATATGCCACAAAACGGTTGAAGCTCCTGTTCAAAAATTATGCTCTGAAATCAACTTCTGTCACCTTAGTGATACATTTTGGGATAGTACCTAAACCTTAAAGCAGAAATTGGGGCACTTTTGAAATTTTCATTTTTGACCAAAATCGAAAGGTCCGGGGCTTAGGGAATTTCTCATATGCCACAAAACGGTTGAAGCTCCTGTTCAAAAATTATGCTCTGAAATCAACTTCTGTCACCTTAGTGATACATTTTGGGATAGTTCCTAAACTTTAAAGCAGAAATTGGGGCACTTTTGAAATTTTCATTTTTGACCAAAATCGACAGGTCCGGGGCTTAGGGAATTTCTCATATGCCACAAAACGGTTGAAGCTACTGTTCAAAAATTATGCTCCGAAATCAACTTCTGTCACCTTAGTGATACATTTTGGGATAGTACCTAAACTTTAAAGCAGAAATTGGGGCACTTTTGAAATTTTCATTTTTGACCAAAATCGGGCTTAGGGAATTTCTCATATGCCACAAAGTGGTTGAAGCTCCTGTTCAAAAATTATGCTCCATAATCAACTTCTGTCTCCTTAGTGATACATTTTGGGATAGTACCTAAAAATTAAAGCAGAAATTGGGGCACTTTTGACATTTTAATTTTTGACCAAAATCGACAGGTCCGGAGCTTAGGGAATTTCTCATATGCCACAAAACGGTTGAAGCTACTGTTCAAAAATTATGCTCCGAAATCAACTTCTGTCACCTTAGTGATACATTATGGGATAGTACCTAAAGTTTAAATCAAAAATTGGGGCACTTTTGAAATTTTCATTTTTGACCAAAATCGACAGGTCCGGGGCTTAGGGAATTTCTCATATGCCACAAAACGGTTGAAGCTCCTGTTCAAAAATTATGCTCCGAAATCAACTTCTGTCACCTTAGTGATACATTTTGGGATAGTACCTAAACTTTAAAGCAGAAATTGGGGCACTTTTGAAATTTTCATTTTTGACCAAAATCGACAGGTCCGGGGCTTAGGGAATTTCTCATATGCCACAAAACGGTTGAAGCTACTGTTCAAAAATTATGCTCTGAAATTAACTTCTGTCACCTTAGTGATACATTTTGGGATAGTATCTAAACCTTAAAGCAGAAATTGGGGCACTTTTGAAATTTTCATTTTTGACCAAAATCGAAAGGTCCGGGGCTTAGGGAATTTCTCATATGCCACAAAACGGTTGAAGCTACTGTTCAAAAATTATGCTCCGAAATCAACTTCTGTCACCTTAGTGATACATTTTGGGATAGTACCTAAACTTTAAAGCAGAAATTGGGGCACTTTTGAAATTTTCATTTTTGACCAAAATCGACAGGTCCGGGGCTTAGGGAATTTCTCATATGCCACAAAACGGTTGAAGCTACTGTTCAAAAATTATGCTCTGAAATCAACTTCTGTCACCTTAGTGATACATTTTGGGATAGTACCTAAACCTTAAAGCAGAAATTGGGGCACTTTTGAAATTTTCATTTTTGACCAAAATCGAAAGGTCCGAGGCTTAGGGAATTTCTCATATGCCACAAAACGGTTGACGCTCCTGTTCAAAAATTATGCTCTGAAATCAACTTCTGTCACCTTAGTGATACATTTTGGGATAGTACCTAAACCTTAAAGCAGAAATTGGGGCACTTTTGAAATTTTCATTTTTGACCAAAATCGACAGGTCCGGGGCCTAGGGAATTTCTCATATGCCACAAAACGGTTGAAGCTCCTGTTCAAAAATTATGCTCTGAAATCAACTTCTGTCACCTTAGTGATACATTTTGGGATAGTACCTAAACCTTAAAGCAGAAATTGGGGCACTTTTGAAATTTTCATTTTTGACCAAAATCGACAGGTCCGGGGCTTAGGGAATTTCTCATATGCCACAAAACGGTTGAAGCTACTGTTCAAAAATTATGCTCCGAAATCAACTTCTGTCACCTTAGTGATACATTTTGGGATAGTACCTAAACTTTAAAGCAGAAATTGGGGCACTTTTGAA
Organism: Pseudophryne corroboree; assembly: GCF_028390025.1. Classification (NCBI taxonomy): domain Eukaryota; kingdom Metazoa; phylum Chordata; class Amphibia; order Anura; family Myobatrachidae; genus Pseudophryne; species Pseudophryne corroboree. The sequence goes on from NW_026967737.1 coordinate 176,274, forward strand.
ATTTTCATTTTTGACCAAAATCGACAGGTCCGGGGCTTAGGGAATTTCTCATATGCCACAAAACGGTTGAAGCTACTGTTCAAAAATTATGCTCCGAAATCAACTTCTGTCACCTTAGTGATACATTTTGGGATAGTACCTAAACTTTAAAGCAGAAATTGGGGCACTTTTGACATTTTCATTTTTGACCAAAATCGACAGGTCCGGGGCCTAGGGAATTTCTCATATGCCACAAAACGGTTGAAGCTCCTGTTCAAAAATTATGCTCTGAAATCAACTTCTGTCACCTTAGTGATACATTTTGGGATAGTACCTAAAAATTAAAGCAGAAATTGGGACACTTTTGAAATTTTAATTTTTGACCAAAATCGACAGGTCCGGGGCTTAGGGAATTTCATATATGCCACAAAACGGTTGAAGCTACTGTTCAAAAATTATGCTCCGAAATCAACTTCTGTCACCTTAGTGATACATTTTGGGATAGTACCTAAACTTTAAAGCAGAAATTGGGGCACTTTTGAAATTTTCATTTTTGACCAAAATCGACAGGTCCGGGGCTTAGGGAATTTCTCATATGCCACAAAACGGTTGAAGCTCCTGTTCAAAAATTATGCTCTGAAATCAACTTCTGTCACCTTAGTGATACATTTTGGGATAGTACCTAAACCTTAAAGCAGAAATTGGGGCACTTTTGAAATTTTCATTTTTGACCAAAATCGACAGGTCCGGGGCCTAGGGAATTTCTCATATGCCACAAAATGGTTGAAGCTCCTGTTCAAAAATTATGCTTCGAAATCAACTTCTGTCACCTTAGTGATATATTTTGGGATAGTTCCTAAACTTTAAAGCAGAAATTGGGGCACTTTTGACATTTTCATTTTTGACCAAAATCGACAGGTCCGGGGCTTAGGGAATTTCTCATATGCCACAAAACGGTTGAAGCTACTGTTAAAAAATTATGCTCCGAAATCAACTTCTGTCACCTTAGTGATACATTTTGGGATAGTACCTAAACTTTAAAGCAGAAATTGGGGCACTTTTGAAATTTTCATTTTTGACCAAAATCGGGCTTAGGGAATTTCTCATATGCCACAAAGTGGTTGAAGCTCCTGTTCAAAAATTATGCTCCATAATCAACTTCTGTCTCCTTAGTGATACATTTTGGGATAGTACCTAAAAATTAAAGCAGAAATTGGGACACTTTTGACATTTTAATTTTTGACCAAAATCGACAGGTCCGGGGCTTAGGGAATTTCTCATATGCCACAAAACGGTTGAAGCTACTGTTCAAAAATTATGCTCCGAAATCAACTTCTGTCACCTTAGTGATACATTATGGGATAGTACCTAAAGTTTAAATCAAAAATTGGGGCACTTTTGAAATTTTCATTTTTGACCAAAATCGACAGGTCCGGGGCTTAGGGAATTTCTCATATGCCACAAAACGGTTGAAGCTACTGTTCAAAAATTATGCTCTGAAATCAACTTCTGTCACCTTAGTGATACATTTTGGGATAGTATCTAAACCTTAAAGCAGAAATTGGGGCACTTTTGAAATTTTCATTTTTGACCAAAATCGAAAGGTCCGGGGCTTAGGGAATTTCTCATATGCCACAAAACGGTTGAAGCTACTGTTCAAAAATTATGCTCCGAAATCAACTTCTGTCACCTTAGTGATACATTTTGGGATAGTACCTAAACTTTAAAGCAGAAATTGGGGCACTTTTGAAATTTTCATTTTTGACCAAAATCGACAGGTCCGGGGCTTAGGGAATTTCTCATATGCCACAAAACGGTTGAAGCTACTGTTCAAAAATTATGCTCTGAAATCAACTTCTGTCACCTTAGTGATACATTTTGGGATAGTACCTAAACCTTAAAGCAGAAATTGGGGCACTTTTGAAATTTTCATTTTTGACCAAAATCGAAAGGTCCGAGGCTTAGGGAATTTCTCATATGCCACAAAACGGTTGAAGCTCCAGTTCAAAAATTATGCTCTGAAATCAACTTCTGTCACCTTAGTGATACATTTTGGGATAGTACCTAAACCTTAAAGCAGAAATTGGGGCACTTTTGACATTTTCATTTTTGACCAAAATCGACAGGTCCGGGGCCTAGGGAATTTCTCATATGCCACAAAACGGTTGAAGCTCCTGTTCAAAAATTATGCTCTGAAATCAACTTCTGTCACCTTAGTGATACATTTTGGGATAGTACCTAAACCTTAAAGCAGAAATTGGGGCACTTTTGAAATTTTCATTTTTGACCAAAATCGACAGGTCCGGGGCTTAGGGAATTTCTCATATGCCACAAAACGGTTGAAGCTCCTGTTCAAAAATTATGCTCTGAAATCAACTTCTGTCACCTTAGTGATACATTTTGGGATAGTACCTAAACCTTAAAGCAGAAATTGGGGCACTTTTGAAATTTTCATTTTTGACCAAAATCGACAGGTCCGGGGCCTAGGGAATTTCTCATATGCCACAAAATGGTTGAAGCTCCTGTTCAAAAATTATGCTTCGAAATCAACTTCTGTCACCTTAGTGATATATTTTGGGATAGTTCCTAAACTTTAAAGCAGAAATTGGGGCACTTTTGACATTTTCATTTTTGACCAAAATCGACAGGTCCGGGGCTTAGGGAATTTCTCATATGCCACAAAACGGTTGAAGCTACTGTTAAAAAATTATGCTCCGAAATCAACTTCTGTCACCTTAGTGATACATTTTGGGATAGTACCTAAACTTTAAAGCAGAAATTGGGGCACTTTTGAAATTTTCATTTTTGACCAAAATCGGGCTTAGGGAATTTCTCATATGCCACAAAGTGGTTGAAGCTCCTGTTCAAAAATTATGCTCCATAATCAACTTCTGTCTCCTTAGTGATACATTTTGGGATAGTACCTAAAAATTAAAGCAGAAATTGGGACACTTTTGACATTTTAATTTTTGACCAAAATCGACAGGTCCGGGGCTTAGGGAATTTCTCATATGCCACAAAACGGTTGAAGCTACTGTTCAAAAATTATGCTCCGAAATCAACTTCTGTCACCTTAGTGATACATTATGGGATAGTACCTAAAGTTTAAATCAAAAATTGGGGCACTTTTGAAATTTTCATTTTTGACCAAAATCGACAGGTCCGGGGCTTAGGGAATTTCTCATATGCCACAAAACGGTTGAAGCTACTGTTCAAAAATTATGCTCTGAAATCAACTTCTGTCACCTTAGTGATACATTTTGGGATAGTATCTAAACCTTAAAGCAGAAATTGGGGCACTTTTGAAATTTTCATTTTTGACCAAAATCGAAAGGTCCGGGGCTTAGGGAATTTCTCATATGCCACAAAACGGTTGAAGCTACTGTTCAAAAATTATGCTCCGAAATCAACTTCTGTCACCTTAGTGATACATTTTGGGATAGTACCTAAACTTTAAAGCAGAAATTGGGGCACTTTTGAAATTTTCATTTTTGACCAAAATCGACAGGTCCGGGGCTTAGGGAATTTCTCATATGCCACAAAACGGTTGAAGCTACTGTTCAAAAATTATGCTCTGAAATCAACTTCTGTCACCTTAGTGATACATTTTGGGATAGTACCTAAACCTTAAAGCAGAAATTGGGGCACTTTTGAAATTTTCATTTTTGACCAAAATCGAAAGGTCCGAGGCTTAGGGAATTTCTCATATGCCACAAAACGGTTGAAGCTCCTGTTCAAAAATTATGCTCTGAAATCAACTTCTGTCACCTTAGTGATACATTTTGGGATAGTACCTAAACCTTAAAGCAGAAATTGGGGCACTTTTGACATTTTCATTTTTGACCAAAATCGACAGGTCCGGGGCCTAGGGAATTTCTCATATGCCACAAAACGGTTGAAGCTCCTGTTCAAAAATTATGCTCTGAAATCAACTTCTGTCACCTTAGTGATACATTTTGGGATAGTACCTAAACCTTAAAGCAGAAATTGGGGCACTTTTGAAATTTTCATTTTTGACCAAAATCGAAAGGTCCGGGGCTTAGGGAATTTCTCATATGCCACAAAACGGTTGAAGCTCCTGTTCAAAAATTATGCTCTGAAATCAACTTCTGTCACCTTAGTGATACATTTTGGGATAGTTCCTAAACTTTAAAGCAGAAATTGGGGCACTTTTGAAATTTTCATTTTTGACCAAAATCGACAGGTCCGGGGCTTAGGGAATTTCTCATATGCCACAAAACGGTTGAAGCTACTGTTCAAAAATTATGCTCCGAAATCAACTTCTGTCACCTTAGTGATACATTTTGGGATAGTACCTAAACTTTAAAGCAGAAATTGGGGCACTTTTGAAATTTTCATTTTTGACCAAAATCGGGCTTAGGGAATTTCTCATATGCCACAAAGTGGTTGAAGCTCCTGTTCAAAAATTATGCTCCATAATCAACTTCTGTCTCCTTAGTGATACATTTTGGGATAGTACCTAAAAATTAAAGCAGAAATTGGGGCACTTTTGACATTTTAATTTTTGACCAAAATCGACAGGTCCGGAGCTTAGGGAATTTCTCATATGCCACAAAACGGTTGAAGCTACTGTTCAAAAATTATGCTCCGAAATCAACTTCTGTCACCTTAGTGATACATTATGGGATAGTACCTAAAGTTTAAATCAAAAATTGGGGCACTTTTGAAATTTTCATTTTTGACCAAAATCGACAGGTCCGGGGCTTAGGGAATTTCTCATATGCCACAAAACGGTTGAAGCTCCTGTTCAAAAATTATGCTCCGAAATCAACTTCTGTCACCTTAGTGATACATTTTGGGATAGTACCTAAACTTTAAAGCAGAAATTGGGGCACTTTTGAAATTTTCATTTTTGACCAAAATCGACAGGTCCGGGGCTTAGGGAATTTCTCATATGCCACAAAACGGTTGAAGCTACTGTTCAAAAATTATGCTCTGAAATTAACTTCTGTCACCTTAGTGATACATTTTGGGATAGTATCTAAACCTTAAAGCAGAAATTGGGGCACTTTTGAAATTTTCATTTTTGACCAAAATCGAAAGGTCCGGGGCTTAGGGAATTTCTCATATGCCACAAAACGGTTGAAGCTACTGTTCAAAAATTATGCTCCGAAATCAACTTCTGTCACCTTAGTGATACATTTTGGGATAGTACCTAAACTTTAAAGCAGAAATTGGGGCACTTTTGAAATTTTCATTTTTGACCAAAATCGACAGGTCCGGGGCTTAGGGAATTTCTCATATGCCACAAAACGGTTGAAGCTACTGTTCAAAAATTATGCTCTGAAATCAACTTCTGTCACCTTAGTGATACATTTTGGGATAGTACCTAAACCTTAAAGCAGAAATTGGGGCACTTTTGAAATTTTCATTTTTGACCAAAATCGAAAGGTCCGAGGCTTAGGGAATTTCTCATATGCCACAAAACGGTTGACGCTCCTGTTCAAAAATTATGCTCTGAAATCAACTTCTGTCACCTTAGTGATACATTTTGGGATAGTACCTAAACCTTAAAGCAGAAATTGGGGCACTTTTGAAATTTTCATTTTTGACCAAAATCGACAGGTCCGGGGCCTAGGGAATTTCTCATATGCCACAAAACGGTTGAAGCTCCTGTTCAAAAATTATGCTCTGAAATCAACTTCTGTCACCTTAGTGATACATTTTGGGATAGTACCTAAACCTTAAAGCAGAAATTGGGGCACTTTTGAAATTTTCATTTTTGACCAAAATCGACAGGTCCGGGGCTTAGGGAATTTCTCATATGCCACAAAACGGTTGAAGCTACTGTTCAAAAATTATGCTCCGAAATCAACTTCTGTCACCTTAGTGATACATTTTGGGATAGTACCTAAACTTTAAAGCAGAAATTGGGGCACTTTTGAAATTTTCATTTTTGACCAAAATCGACAGGTCCGGGGCTTAGGGAATTTCTCATATGCCACAAAACGGTTGAAGCTACTGTTCAAAAATTATGCTCCGAAATCAACTTCTGTCACCTTAGTGATACATTTTGGGATAGTACCTAAACTTTAAAGCAGAAATTGGGGCACTTTTGACATTTTCATTTTTGACCAAAATCGACAGGTCCGGGGCCTAGGGAATTTCTCATATGCCACAAAACGGTTGAAGCTCCTGTTCAAAAATTATGCTCTGAAATCAACTTCTGTCACCTTAGTGATACATTTTGGGATAGTACCTAAAAATTAAAGCAGAAATTGGGACACTTTTGAAATTTTAATTTTTGACCAAAATCGACAGGTCCGGGGCTTAGGGAATTTCATATATGCCACAAAACGGTTGAAGCTACTGTTCAAAAATTATGCTCCGAAATCAACTTCTGTCACCTTAGTGATACATTTTGGGATAGTACCTAAACTTTAAAGCAGAAATTGGGGCACTTTTGAAATTTTCATTTTTGACCAAAATCGACAGGTCCGGGGCTTAGGGAATTTCTCATATGCCACAAAACGGTTGAAGCTCCTGTTCAAAAATTATGCTCTGAAATCAACTTCTGTCACCTTAGTGATACATTTTGGGATAGTACCTAAACCTTAAAGCAGAAATTGGGGCACTTTTGAAATTTTCATTTTTGACCAAAATCGACAGGTCCGGGGCCTAGGGAATTTCTCATATGCCACAAAATGGTTGAAGCTCCTGTTCAAAAATTATGCTTCGAAATCAACTTCTGTCACCTTAGTGATATATTTTGGGATAGTTCCTAAACTTTAAAGCAGAAATTGGGGCACTTTTGACATTTTCATTTTTGACCAAAATCGACAGGTCCGGGGCTTAGGGAATTTCTCATATGCCACAAAACGGTTGAAGCTACTGTTAAAAAATTATGCTCCGAAATCAACTTCTGTCACCTTAGTGATACATTTTGGGATAGTACCTAAACTTTAAAGCAGAAATTGGGGCACTTTTGAAATTTTCATTTTTGACCAAAATCGGGCTTAGGGAATTTCTCATATGCCACAAAGTGGTTGAAGCTCCTGTTCAAAAATTATGCTCCATAATCAACTTCTGTCTCCTTAGTGATACATTTTGGGATAGTACCTAAAAATTAAAGCAGAAATTGGGACACTTTTGACATTTTAATTTTTGACCAAAATCGACAGGTCCGGGGCTTAGGGAATTTCTCATATGCCACAAAACGGTTGAAGCTACTGTTCAAAAATTATGCTCCGAAATCAACTTCTGTCACCTTAGTGATACATTATGGGATAGTACCTAAAGTTTAAATCAAAAATTGGGGCACTTTTGAAATTTTCATTTTTGACCAAAATCGACAGGTCCGGGGCTTAGGGAATTTCTCATATGCCACAAAACGGTTGAAGCTACTGTTCAAAAATTATGCTCTGAAATCAACTTCTGTCACCTTAGTGATACATTTTGGGATAGTATCTAAACCTTAAAGCAGAAATTGGGGCACTTTTGAAATTTTCATTTTTGACCAAAATCGAAAGGTCCGGGGCTTAGGGAATTTCTCATATGCCACAAAACGGTTGAAGCTACTGTTCAAAAATTATGCTCCGAAATCAACTTCTGTCACCTTAGTGATACATTTTGGGATAGTACCTAAACTTTAAAGCAGAAATTGGGGCACTTTTGAAATTTTCATTTTTGACCAAAATCGACAGGTCCGGGGCTTAGGGAATTTCTCATATGCCACAAAACGGTTGAAGCTACTGTTCAAAAATTATGCTCTGAAATCAACTTCTGTCACCTTAGTGATACATTTTGGGATAGTACCTAAACCTTAAAGCAGAAATTGGGGCACTTTTGAAATTTTCATTTTTGACCAAAATCGAAAGGTCCGAGGCTTAGGGAATTTCTCATATGCCACAAAACGGTTGAAGCTCCAGTTCAAAAATTATGCTCTGAAATCAACTTCTGTCACCTTAGTGATACATTTTGGGATAGTACCTAAACCTTAAAGCAGAAATTGGGGCACTTTTGACATTTTCATTTTTGACCAAAATCGACAGGTCCGGGGCCTAGGGAATTTCTCATATGCCACAAAACGGTTGAAGCTCCTGTTCAAAAATTATGCTCTGAAATCAACTTCTGTCACCTTAGTGATACATTTTGGGATAGTACCTAAACCTTAAAGCAGAAATTGGGGCACTTTTGAAATTTTCATTTTTGACCAAAATCGACAGGTCCGGGGCTTAGGGAATTTCTCATATGCCACAAAACGGTTGAAGCTCCTGTTCAAAAATTATGCTCTGAAATCAACTTCTGTCACCTTAGTGATACATTTTGGGATAGTACCTAAACCTTAAAGCAGAAATTGGGGCACTTTTGAAATTTTCATTTTTGACCAAAATCGACAGGTCCGGGGCCTAGGGAATTTCTCATATGCCACAAAATGGTTGAAGCTCCTGTTCAAAAATTATGCTTCGAAATCAACTTCTGTCACCTTAGTGATATATTTTGGGATAGTTCCTAAACTTTAAAGCAGAAATTGGGGCACTTTTGACATTTTCATTTTTGACCAAAATCGACAGGTCCGGGGCTTAGGGAATTTCTCATATGCCACAAAACGGTTGAAGCTACTGTTAAAAAATTATGCTCCGAAATCAACTTCTGTCACCTTAGTGATACATTTTGGGATAGTACCTAAACTTTAAAGCAGAAATTGGGGCACTTTTGAAATTTTCATTTTTGACCAAAATCGGGCTTAGGGAATTTCTCATATGCCACAAAGTGGTTGAAGCTCCTGTTCAAAAATTATGCTCCATAATCAACTTCTGTCTCCTTAGTGATACATTTTGGGATAGTACCTAAAAATTAAAGCAGAAATTGGGACACTTTTGACATTTTAATTTTTGACCAAAATCGACAGGTCCGGGGCTTAGGGAATTTCTCATATGCCACAAAACGGTTGAAGCTACTGTTCAAAAATTATGCTCCGAAATCAACTTCTGTCACCTTAGTGATACATTATGGGATAGTACCTAAAGTTTAAATCAAAAATTGGGGCACTTTTGAAATTTTCATTTTTGACCAAAATCGACAGGTCCGGGGCTTAGGGAATTTCTCATATGCCACAAAACGGTTGAAGCTACTGTTCAAAAATTATGCTCTGAAATCAACTTCTGTCACCTTAGTGATACATTTTGGGATAGTATCTAAACCTTAAAGCAGAAATTGGGGCACTTTTGAAATTTTCATTTTTGACCAAAATCGAAAGGTCCGGGGCTTAGGGAATTTCTCATATGCCACAAAACGGTTGAAGCTACTGTTCAAAAATTATGCTCCGAAATCAACTTCTGTCACCTTAGTGATACATTTTGGGATAGTACCTAAACTTTAAAGCAGAAATTGGGGCACTTTTGAAATTTTCATTTTTGACCAAAATCGACAGGTCCGGGGCTTAGGGAATTTCTCATATGCCACAAAACGGTTGAAGCTACTGTTCAAAAATTATGCTCTGAAATCAACTTCTGTCACCTTAGTGATACATTTTGGGATAGTACCTAAACCTTAAAGCAGAAATTGGGGCACTTTTGAAATTTTCATTTTTGACCAAAATCGAAAGGTCCGAGGCTTAGGGAATTTCTCATATGCCACAAAACGGTTGAAGCTCCTGTTCAAAAATTATGCTCTGAAATCAACTTCTGTCACCTTAGTGATACATTTTGGGATAGTACCTAAACCTTAAAGCAGAAATTGGGGCACTTTTGACATTTTCATTTTTGACCAAAATCGACAGGTCCGGGGCCTAGGGAATTTCTCATATGCCACAAAACGGTTGAAGCTCCTGTTCAAAAATTATGCTCTGAAATCAACTTCTGTCACCTTAGTGATACATTTTGGGATAGTACCTAAACCTTAAAGCAGAAATTGGGGCACTTTTGAAATTTTCATTTTTGACCAAAATCGAAAGGTCCGGGGCTTAGGGAATTTCTCATATGCCACAAAACGGTTGAAGCTCCTGTTCAAAAATTATGCTCTGAAATCAACTTCTGTCACCTTAGTGATACATTTTGGGATAGTTCCTAAACTTTAAAGCAGAAATTGGGGCACTTTTGAAATTTTCATTTTTGACCAAAATCGACAGGTCCGGGGCTTAGGGAATTTCTCATATGCCACAAAACGGTTGAAGCTACTGTTCAAAAATTATGCTCCGAAATCAACTTCTGTCACCTTAGTGATACATTTTGGGATAGTACCTAAACTTTAAAGCAGAAATTGGGGCACTTTTGAAATTTTCATTTTTGACCAAAATCGGGCTTAGGGAATTTCTCATATGCCACAAAGTGGTTGAAGCTCCTGTTCAAAAATTATGCTCCATAATCAACTTCTGTCTCCTTAGTGATACATTTTGGGATAGTACCTAAAAATTAAAGCAGAAATTGGGGCACTTTTGACATTTTAATTTTTGACCAAAATCGACAGGTCCGGAGCTTAGGGAATTTCTCATATGCCACAAAACGGTTGAAGCTACTGTTCAAAAATTATGCTCCGAAATCAACTTCTGTCACCTTAGTGATACATTATGGGATAGTACCTAAAGTTTAAATCAAAAATTGGGGCACTTTTGAAATTTTCATTTTTGACCAAAATCGACAGGTCCGGGGCTTAGGGAATTTCTCATATGCCACAAAACGGTTGAAGCTCCTGTTCAAAAATTATGCTCCGAAATCAACTTCTGTCACCTTAGTGATACATTTTGGGATAGTACCTAAACTTTAAAGCAGAAATTGGGGCACTTTTGAAATTTTCATTTTTGACCAAAATCGACAGGTCCGGGGCTTAGGGAATTTCTCATATGCCACAAAACGGTTGAAGCTACTGTTCAAAAATTATGCTCTGAAATTAACTTCTGTCACCTTAGTGATACATTTTGGGATAGTATCTAAACCTTAAAGCAGAAATTGGGGCACTTTTGAAATTTTCATTTTTGACCAAAATCGAAAGGTCCGGGGCTTAGGGAATTTCTCATATGCCACAAAACGGTTGAAGCTACTGTTCAAAAATTATGCTCCGAAATCAACTTCTGTCACCTTAGTGATACATTTTGGGATAGTACCTAAACTTTAAAGCAGAAATTGGGGCACTTTTGAAATTTTCATTTTTGACCAAAATCGACAGGTCCGGGGCTTAGGGAATTTCTCATATGCCACAAAACGGTTGAAGCTACTGTTCAAAAATTATGCTCTGAAATCAACTTCTGTCACCTTAGTGATACATTTTGGGATAGTACCTAAACCTTAAAGCAGAAATTGGGGCACTTTTGAAATTTTCATTTTTGACCAAAATCGAAAGGTCCGAGGCTTAGGGAATTTCTCATATGCCACAAAACGGTTGACGCTCCTGTTCAAAAATTATGCTCTGAAATCAACTTCTGTCACCTTAGTGATACATTTTGGGATAGTACCTAAACCTTAAAGCAGAAATTGGGGCACTTTTGAAATTTTCATTTTTGACCAAAATCGACAGGTCCGGGGCCTAGGGAATTTCTCATATGCCACAAAACGGTTGAAGCTCCTGTTCAAAAATTATGCTCTGAAATCAACTTCTGTCACCTTAGTGATACATTTTGGGATAGTACCTAAACCTTAAAGCAGAAATTGGGGCACTTTTGAAATTTTCATTTTTGACCAAAATCGACAGGTCCGGGGCTTAGGGAATTTCTCATATGCCACAAAACGGTTGAAGCTACTGTTCAAAAATTATGCTCCGAAATCAACTTCTGTCACCTTAGTGATACATTTTGGGATAGTACCTAAACTTTAAAGCAGAAATTGGGGCACTTTTGAAATTTTCATTTTTGACCAAAATCGACAGGTCCGGGGCTTAGGGAATTTCTCATATGCCACAAAACGGTTGAAGCTACTGTTCAAAAATTATGCTCCGAAATCAACTTCTGTCACCTTAGTGATACATTTTGGGATAGTACCTAAACTTTAAAGCAGAAATTGGGGCACTTTTGACATTTTCATTTTTGACCAAAATCGACAGGTCCGGGGCCTAGGGAATTTCTCATATGCCACAAAACGGTTGAAGCTCCTGTTCAAAAATTATGCTCTGAAATCAACTTCTGTCACCTTAGTGATACATTTTGGGATAGTACCTAAAAATTAAAGCAGAAATTGGGACACTTTTGAAATTTTAATTTTTGACCAAAATCGACAGGTCCGGGGCTTAGGGAATTTCATATATGCCACAAAACGGTTGAAGCTACTGTTCAAAAATTATGCTCCGAAATCAACTTCTGTCACCTTAGTGATACATTTTGGGATAGTACCTAAACTTTAAAGCAGAAATTGGGGCACTTTTGAAATTTTCATTTTTGACCAAAATCGACAGGTCCGGGGCTTAGGGAATTTCTCATATGCCACAAAACGGTTGAAGCTCCTGTTCAAAAATTATGCTCTGAAATCAACTTCTGTCACCTTAGTGATACATTTTGGGATAGTACCTAAACCTTAAAGCAGAAATTGGGGCACTTTTGAAATTTTCATTTTTGACCAAAATCGACAGGTCCGGGGCCTAGGGAATTTCTCATATGCCACAAAATGGTTGAAGCTCCTGTTCAAAAATTATGCTTCGAAATCAACTTCTGTC